>NC_134695.1:54748539-54949045 GCF_050947455.1 Rhinoderma darwinii
CATGCACCACATACCACTCCCCTCAAGACTAGTGGGAGTGGCTATTATTATTTAAAGCACCTGCTCACTCGCCTTCATCAGCGTTTCAGACCTGGCTGTGTCCATTTGTAAGTATGGCCTTTTTCGGTGTTTTTGAATAAATGTCCTTGTTTTTATCTGTTTAATTTTAATAAATACTTGTATGTTCCATAAAATAACAGTTCTGGTACATAAATTCCTTACAACGCTGTGTTGTGCAAGTTCCTCTGTTATTCCTCTTAGAAAGGAATGAATAAAATGACAACTGGATGTTACCATTCCCCTTGTCATAGGGGTGTGTCTCTACACAGTCTCACTTTGCCTGCACTGATTGGACATTGCAAGTCTGTGTAGAGACACACCCCTACTGGTAACACCCACTTGTCAATTTATTAATGCATTTCTAGGAGGAGTAACAGAGGAATGGCACAGCATAGAGTTCTAAGAAAAGATGCTCCAGAATTGTCATGGAGAAGTATTTACTAAATCAGACATGTCAGTAGACGTGACAGGTCCTCTTTAAGGGGACAATTAGAAAAAAATATCAGTAAGGGTTTGTGAGGCAGGGCGCCATCAATGCCCAGAATGAAGGGTATTGTAGTAACATTTAGTGGGAGAGGTCCATCTAACATGTTTGCGATAGCAAAAGCACCATAGAACATGGTATGTCTATGGCATGTTTTGGAACGCCAGAGACCACACACCCTCAATGCAGCAACTGTATGCACCCTGCAAAGTGTGGCATTACATATTCGACAAATATATGGAGCCCCATATGAATACCAAACTCTGTCCACCTGTACAACATACACAGCTAGATGTTGTCATGTTGCAGCCTGCTAAAATACCAGCAGCTCTGTTGCTATTACTGCTTGTCCACACTTCACTAATCCCTAGACTGAGTTAGTGTTTGCAGCAGATGTCAGCAATTCCTGATAACTTCATCCTGTGGGGTGCGGGGTAAATAACACATGCGGTGAAACCTAATTCTTCAGTTAACTTTGATAATAGTCTCTAAGCTGGTGTCGCCTGGAAATAAAGTGAATCTAGGCAGGGGTCTATATCGTCCAACTCCCTCTCACTATAATTAACCCTTTTTGTCAAACCAGCGCTAGAGATTAGGTCTGTACTTTCCAGTATATACACATGAAGCACTTCCTACCTCCAATAGTTTAGACTATTGTCTATCAACCAAATTGTAGTTGATCTATAAATAAAGCACGTATCACGCCTAGTTCTATGGCAAAATGGATCTCATGTATCCAGTGTTGGCGTCAGCTCTAACCTTGGGGGGGGCACTCGGCCGCCAGATGCTTTACGCTGCTGTCATGGCTCCTCCAGGCGTAGAATCTCTGGCCAGAGTGTTGCTGACGCTCTTACCGGGGATTCCGCACCTAGAGGGAGTCCCTTACTAGGAGCGAAATCCTCCCCAGAGGGTTGCCGATGCTCTGGTCAGGGATTCCGCTACTAGAGGGAGCCCCTGACGTCCCTGTCCATATATGTCCCTGTCCAAAAAAAGCATGTAAAAAAGACATAAAAGAAATAACAAAATATCAGGTAGAAAGTAAATGTATGATAGCTGCAAATCTTCTTTGCCCTGTGACTAAGTCTGCTCGTGGCTGCCTTGTATTTCCTGTAAATGATGTAAAGCTATTCTATTGTTACCAATCATATCTGCCCTATCCTGCAGTGGGATGGAGTTTGAACATTGCATGTGACATGCATGCTGCTGCAAATATACAGTCTGCAGCCTCTCCTGTGCATTAGACCTGCATCTGTGCAGGTGCACCTGCTCACCTGCTCACAGTTCGGTTGTTTTATATAAGTATAGCTCCTAATAGATGTGGCCACAACTTCATAAGTGATGTCTGGGCAAGGACTCATCAAAAAGTTCTCAGAGCTACTGCCTGCAATCAAGATGGCATCAAGATGTTAAATTATAATCCTCTAAATAAAATTAGAGGTGGCATGGGGGAAAGTAGAAGAACACTGTTATAATGTGGGCGAGGTTAGGAGATGATGGGAATGATTTAATGTGTTTGCATGAGTTTCTCTTTAACATCCCAGAAAATTAAATTGGTTCATAGTGGGTCACATATTTTTGGGAGCAGCAGAATTTACTATTTTTTTTATCTGCCTACTATAAAAGTAGAAACAAGTAGGACTGTTCGGGACATAGCAGAATTTCACACATAATTAATTTGTGCCCCCCACATAAACACATATTGCACACACTTCTATTAAACACATCAAAGAAATGACATAAGGTTCTTGGGTTTTTTCCCGTAAGGAAATCCAACATTTCTTTCACCACCTAAGCATTTGAAAAGTGAAAGGTCTCGCTGCTTTAAGTAAATAAACGAAACAAGTTGCCTGTATGAGGTGATCTTCGTGTCTCGGCGTGCTTTGCATTTAGAGATTATGATACATTCTATTATGGAATGCTTTTAAATCTATTTATGTGACAAAAGCGATGTACCTATGTAAATGACCACCACTAAATGATTCGCTACCCAGCGCGGCCAACAGCTGTACTGTATAGAAAAAGCATCTACATAGGTCCACATAGTCTTCAATGGTCAAATCCACAATAGTATTGTCCTCATGACCATGATTCATAATTATGGCACCAAAAAAGTTCTAACCCTGTGTGCTGTGCCATGTTGATTAACCCCTTAGTGACCACCAATACGCCTTTTAACGTTAGTTTTCACGTGAGCCTAGTCTAAGTCCTGCACGTGTCTCCCGTGCAGGCTGGAGCCGGGGCTCTGCTGTCTGATGACAGCTGAGCTCCTGCTCCAACACCCGCGATCGAAGTTTACTTCAATCGCGGCCGTTTAACCCGTTAAATGCCGACGTCAATAGCGACCGCAGCATTTAACTTTGTTTACAGAGGGAGTGAGCTCCCTCTGTCACCCATCGGCGGCCCGCAAATGCAATCGCGGGTCTCCGATGGGGTGTCATGGCAGCCGGGGGCTTGATAAAAGCCCCCAGGTCTGCCCTGGACATATGCCTGTTAGGACGCGCCGGAGGCATGTCCTAACAGATTGCCTGTCAGATTTACACTGACAGGCAATAATGCTCTGGTATACGAAGTATACCAGAGCATTATAGCAGCGATCTGAAGATCGCACAGTAAAGTCCCCTAGTGGGACTAGTGAAATAAATAATAAATGTGAAATAAAGATTAATAATAAAAATTACAGTAAAAAAATAAATAAAACAATTTTTTTCAATAAAAAGTGGTTTTATTTAGTAAAAGTGTAAAAAAAAAAAAGAAAGTACACATATATGGTATCGCCGCGACCATAATGACTCCATTAATAAAGTTAATATGTAATTTAAACCGCAAGGTGAACACCATAAAAAAAAAACGCAAAAAACAATGGCAAAATTGCAATTTTTTTCCATTGCCCCCCAAAAAAGTCATAATAAAAATGAATCAATAAGTCCCATGCACCCCAAAACAGTACCAATCAAAACTACATGTCGTCCCGCAAAAAACAAGTCGAAAAAATCACTACATTGATGGAAAAATAAAAAAGTTACGGCTCTTGGAAAGCGACGATGCAAAAACAAAGAATTTTAGTTAAAAAGTGTTTTTATTGTGCAAAAGTCGTAAAACATAAAAAACCTCTACATATGTGGCATCGGCGTAATCGTATCGACCCATAGAATAAAGGTAACATGTTATTTACGCCGCACAGTGAACGGCGTCAATTTAAAAACGCATAGTTTTTTTTTATAATCCCCCAAAAAAAAGTTAATAAAAAAGTTAATAAAAAAATTATATGTACCCTAAAATGGTGCTATTAAAAAGTACAACTAATCCCGCAAAAAACAAGCCCTCATACAGCTATGTAGACGAAGAAATTAAAAAGTTATAGCTCTTTGAATGCGACTATAGAAAAACGAATAAAATAGCTTGGTCATTAGGGCCTAAAATAGGCTAGTCACTAAGGGGTTAAAAATAGGGAAACACCATGCTAGCCCATGGCACCTTGAAATCGATTTTTTTTGCAAAAGCTTTGCCATTGACGATACTACTGGCTCATTGAGCATTAAACTTTAACTAAAAATTTTGCTACAGTTTTTGCATTTTTGTTACTTACTTTTGTAGCCTTTTAGCTATGCATGTCCTCTCTATATTAATTATTAGATATAAATACTATATTCATTATGTATGTGGGAACACCGTCTACCAGATTTAATGGGTTTCATAGATTGGTTGGATTTTATATTTGGACTCAGGTGGCCATGAGACAAGGGTTAAGACATTTGGGTGCACAAGGTAAGTATTGTATATTGCACCCTCCAACTTCACCCATACCCACTTTTCTGTAGGTGGGCTTTGGCACATTTTGAGCTTTTGTTACTTGGTAAAGATGGGTCGCAGTTCTACAGCAAACTCGCTGCATTATTAAAAGGTAGAATCATTATTAAGACATTGCAGACTACATATTTCTTCGTGTGAATCAAAGTCTATAATAGAAAATATTAAAATTGCATCCTCTTATCGGACCCTGAATGGGTGTCACCCCAGCGAGTGATGTCACCACAGTACAGAGATAATGTGCTTAATAATACCCATTTACAGAAATAATGCAAATAGCAATGTAAAAGTAAGGGAAATAATGCACACTGTAAAGTCACTGTAAAGGTATAATGCACACAGTAATGTCACAGTAAAGGGATAATGCACACAGTAAAGTCACTGTAAAGCGATAATGCACACAGTAAAGTCACTGTAAAAGGATAATGCACACAGTAGTCACTGTAAAGGGATAAGGCACACAGTAAAGTCACTGTAAAGAGATAATGCACACAGTAAAGTCACTGTAAAAGGGCATAATGCACACAGTAATGTCGCAGTAAAGGGATATTGCACACAGTAAAGTCACTGTAAAGAGATAATGCACACAGTAAAGTCACTGTAAAGGGATAATGTACACAGTAGTCACTGTAAAGGGATAATGCACACAATAAAGTCACTGTAAAAGGGATAATGCACACAGTAAAGTCACTGTAAAGGGGCATAATGCACACAGTAATGTCGCAGTAAAGGGATATTGCACACAGTAAAGTCACTGTAAAGAGATAATGCACACAGTAAAGTCACTGTAAAGGGACAATGTACACAGTAGTCACTGTAAAGGGATAATGCACACAATAATGTCACTGTAAAGGGATAATGCACACAGTAAAGTCACTGTAAAGGGATAATGCACACATTAAAGTCACTGTGAAGGCATAATGCACACAGTGATGTCACAAGACCTAATTGCAGAAGACCCAGTTCCTGGGAAAATATGAGGTTGGGACACACTGCCTTTGCTAGTTACCGTTAGACAAATGGTGACCCAAGAAGTATATTAAAAGTAGGATCATTGGTTTACATTTACTACACATTTTGAAGTTGCCCCGACTTTTTCATCAGGTCATGCCCTGTTCTGACCTGTTGAACATGCTGCGTGGTCAATTTTCCACTGGGAACTAGTACCCCCGCTCTCAGTATCCCAGGTTCCACAGGTTGGAACCATACAAGCAGACATTCAGGACATATCCAATTGACATGCATAAATGCATAACTAAATAGAAATGATAAACTGTGACAAAATCCGTCAGCAGCAGCTAGTCAGCTTGTTGACAGCTTCCAGGTAGCAACATCATTTCTGTATACTGCACAATTGAGTCAAAGCAAACTAAACAAAATAATAAAAACAGAACAGTATGAGGTGTTGCTTTAATCACAGGTGGAGCCATATTTTGTTTTAATTGTTTACATCTCTTTTATATTGCATGTTGGTTTTCATTTAAAACAAAAAAATAAATACGCCTGATTTCTCATAATAACAATGATTGTAAAATGACCCAATAGAAAAAATGAAATTCTTCTTCAATGTTAAATGGTAACTTACAGGGCTTGAAATGACTTCCTGCCTCGACAGTAACTATAAATCCAAAAACGGATTTACTAGTATATTTAGTTTACAATTATATGTTTGGAAGTATAGACTTTACATTAAATTACTGCACAGAGTAATCCCCATTCATTAAAATAGTGTGGCTGCCCACTGCACTGGCATTACGTAAAAATAAAACTCTAGTATAAAATAAACCTGCATCTCTGCAGATTACAGACACATAATCACTTAAAGGGGCAACTCTCTGAAAGCAAAAAGATCTTGAACATTGTGAGAATTTGGAACACAAAATATATTAGAAAGTTGCAGAACTGTTCATTATATGATGATTAAACTGTGTACAGAAAACCAGAAAACTATGTAAAACTTGTAAATATACATTAAAAACTTAAGCTAGTTTTGTTATTTACGTTATTTCGCTCCAGCTGGGGTCTCTAGGACTGTAACTAGAAGTGCGTTGTTTGTTCCTTCTGTATAAAATTAAGTCTATATACGCATCATAATCACACAACGCAATCTTATTGTGCCAGTATCTGCCTCAAGTGACCCCAAACTTGGCTATACTGAGAAAAAGCAGAAAAAGCAGTAGCAGAGATTCCATCAGTAAAGACTAAAGAAAGTTATGCCAGAATCGGTAAACTTGGAGGATATGATATTGAATTAAAAAAATGTAAATGTGTTAAAAATCGAATTATACAAATCATGTTACATATCAGAAACATAAAAAAGGCAGTAAACCTAGAAAGAAAGAAAAAAACTCAAAAATTTTATGAATTTTACACTAGTGTCCGCCTCTAATGTGGTAAATGGGGTCTTTGGGTCTGGGTGGGACTACAATCTCTAAAAGCTATTGCATTGATCCATGTCTCTCTACAGAGGCGTAGCTAGGTTCTCCAGCACCCGGGGCAAAGATTCAGTTTGGCGCCCCCCCCCCCCCCCACCAACCTCTTTCCCGACATCTCCTTCCCCCTCGCGGTGTTTGTTTTCTCTACCAATCGACGTGTCATTTCTTTTTATGTAACGCGAGCATAAAAATATTTGTACATTTCACAAGCAATATGGTTCTATACACAACACCACAACCAAGCTCAGTACATATATATACAATACCAGCACAAATACAGCTCAATTTAGTGCAACCCCTGCCGTATAGGTGTGTACGGCGTAAAACTACAGCTCCCAGCATAGCCCAAACAATGGTAAGGATATGCTGGGAGATGCCGTTTCACAAAAAATAAATCCTATCATAATCACACCACCCATCATCTCGCTGCAGATCATACAGTGACTACATTACTGATTAGAGGCAGAATGAACATTTACATTAAGTGACTCACCGGTGACGTCTCAGATTCTAGTTCTTTCTCTCCATCCGGTCCAGACCTCTATGATGACTTCTCCCGGTCACAGCCCATTTCTGCAGTTTGTCGCTCACATGTCTTCAACTTCTCACTTTACCAACATTTCTGCAGCTATAAATAAAGATAAAGTTATCATTATACCACACACTACGCCCCTAAATATAATAGCACCAAACACTGCACCTCTAATTATAATAGCACCATACACCGTGTCCCACACACACACTGTGCCCCCTGTAGATAGTGCCTGCCATAGAGTCCCCTGTAGATAGTGCCTGCCATAGAGCCCCTGTAGATAGTGCCCCCATATAGACCACCCCTGTATATAGTGTCCCACAAATAACTCCCCCTATAGTGCTCTACAGATAGCCCACCCCTGTATATAGCCCCCTGTAGATATAGCCCACCCCTGTATATAGAGCTCTACAGATAGCCCAACCATGTATGTAGCCCCCCTGTAGATATAGCCCACCCCTGTATATAGTGCTCCACATATAGTCCACCCCTGTATATAGTGTTTCACAGATAGCCCACCCCTGTATATAGCCCCCCCTTGTACATATAGTCCACCCCTGTATATAGTGCTCCACTAGATAGTCCACCCCTGTATATAGTGCTCCACAGATAGCCCACCCCTGTATATACTATATACAAGGGTGGGCTATCTGTGGATCACTATATACAGGGGTGGACTATATGTACAAGGGGGCTATATACAGGGGTGGGCTTTCTGTGGAGCACTATAGGGGGAGCTGTTTGCGGGATACTATATACAGGGGTGGGCTATAGCTACAGGGGGACTATATACAGGAGTGGGCTATATCTACAGGGGGACTATATCTACAGGGGGACCATATCTACAGGGGGACCATATCTACAGGGGACCATATCTACAGGGGGACCATATCTACAGGGGGACCATATCTACAGGGCTGGGCTATACACAGGGCTACGCTATACACAGGGCTGGGCTATACACAGGGCGGCTATATCTACAGGGGTGGGCTATACACAGGGGGGCTATATTTACAGGGGTGGGCAATATAGCTACAGAGGGGGGCTATATACAGGGGTGGGCTATATACAGGGGTGGGCTATACACAGGGGTGGGCTATACACAGGGGTGGGCTATATCTACAGGGGGGCTATATCTACAAGGGGGCTATATATACAGGGCTGGGCTATATCTACAGGGCTGGGCTATATACAGGGTGACTATATCTACAGGGGGGACTATATACTGGGGTGGGCTATCTATGGAGCACCATATACAGGGGTCGGCTATATCTACAAGGGGCTATATACTATATAGCCCCCCCTGTATCTATAGCCCACCCCTGTATTTGGTGCTCTATAGACAGCCCACTCCAGTATATAGTCCCCCCTGTAGATATAGTCGCCCTGTATATAGCCCAGCCCTGTAGATATAGCCCCCCTGTAGATATAGCCCCCTGTAGATATAGCCCCCCTGTAGATATAGCCCACCCCTGTATATGGTGCTCTATAGACAGCCCACTCCAGTATATAGCCCCACTGTAGATATAGTCCCCCTGTATATAGCCCACCCCCTGTAGATATAGTCCCCCCGTAGATAGACACCCCCGTAGATAAAGCCCCCCCATAGATAAAGTCGTCGTCCCCCCCCCCCCGCAGATACAGCCACATACTTCTATTACAATAAAAAAAAAAAATATTCAAACTCACCTTATTCCCGCTCCCACGCCGTCCGGCAGGATGGCAGGATGACTTTCCCTGTCAGTCAGCGCCTTTCATCGACGGAAGCTTCACTGGTACAAAAGGTACCAGTTGCTTGATTCGTGGAAAGGCACTGAATGGCCGGGCACGGAACGTACCCGGTCATTCATTGCTTCTAATTGTACCTGTGTCCTTGCGACACACGTACAATTATAGTGCAGGAGGAGGTGGCGCTGGCGCCCCCCTCTGAACTGCGCCTGGGGCACATGCCCCGCCTGCCCCCTCCTAGCTACGCCCCTGCTTTCTAATCCTCTTCATTTTGGCTGGGTGATAGGGTAATGTCCACCGAAAACAATATAAGGCACCCCTATTCCTACTGATAAATAATTAGGGTTTATGGGGATGGTGGATGGGGGCTTTCCGATCCCCAGCAATGTGAGGAGTGTTAGCAGACTATCACTTTTACAACTCTGCTTTACCCAATTAATTAAAGTAGCACTCCAGCTAAAAAAATTCACATCTAATGCTAACTTACCAGCAATTTTCTAGAAGTGTCATTTGTATCTTCCCAGCTCAGTTCTATCCATGTATTTTGAACCTGTCATGTGATCTCAGTCTGACCACCAGAATAGACCGTGCTCTCATGTGTAGACAGGAGGTCACTTTCTTCTGTGCGGCTGACTGCCTGTGAACTACAGGATTACATCTTAATCTATCAAATTCTTCCTGGTGGCCTGATACCCCTCCTCTCCCCACCCAACTCCACACCCCTTGTTTCTCTGTATGCCCCCCCCCCCCATGAATATAGTGCTGTTGAAGAGATTATTTCTTCCCTATCTAAAGGACCAGGAGTGCAGTGATATAACAGTTAAGTCCATACAATGATTAGCTGCAGAGTTAAAAAAAAACAAAAACTTTCCTGACTAACACTAATTGTCATCTGTGAGTGCTATCTGCAGAGAGTCCAGTATACTAATATGATATTCTGCTCCTCACTGTCTCCTGTGTAAAAACTGACATGAAGAAATCACTAGCAGGAGACAGGGGAGAGCAGTGAGAAGCTGCATCATATAGGAATACACTGAGACTCTGCAGTGTGAGGACAGAAGTTCTATGTCACTGATCTATCACTTTCTGCACTTAGATAGGACTTAGTGCAGAGCAAGTACAGTGTGGTGAGTCTCTGCCCCTCTGCAAAGTCAGAAGCTTCATGGGAATTATAGGCTGCACTAGGGGATCCATATCAGATGGGAAGAGGGAACTAAGATGGCAGACAACCTATTAATAGCGCATCACCTAAAACAGGCATACACAAGTCATACACAAGAACCTCTACATTTTTCTTTTATAATAGCTTATGCTGCACTAGATAGGCAAAAAAAAAATTGCAGGAGTGCTTCTTTGATGGTTGTTCTGTTAGGGTCCACTCATGTAGAAGACATTATACATACTATTACCTTATACTGTGCACTGATGAGGGCAAATAAGGTTGAAACAGCTGCATGAAAATTGGACATATGGCTCTAGTATTATGCATATTTGGCTGTGTCTTGGCTATAAACTGGTGGTTCTGGATGCATTACAGGCCTACGGGGACATATAAGAAATGATTTGTATGTCCTTGTCTGTACTTTCCCAAAAGTAAATTCCTATTTTTTTTTCCAATTTTATAAAAGTAATGTAACAAAATAAAAGTAAATATGCAATTTATTTAACAAAGTATCATTTATGTTATTTTAAAGTAAAGGTTCTCACTCCTTTTAAGCCCATCCGAGCCCAAACCAAAAGGGATTCTAAAACTGAAATATGTCTTATTTCCATAGGTTGAACAGTCAAATGCCATTTATTTTCTCTGTTATCAACCATTCAGGTTGAATGTAAAGTTTTTCAATGGAATTAATTAATGATAGGAAGTCCACAAAAAAAATCTGCCCCCATGATCACCACTTTATCTCACATATCTCCTGCTCTGAGGACCTCCAGAAGCAGTTACATAAATATCTGGGAATGATATGAAAGGGTTTTTTTTTATTAGCTTCAGTTCCGTGCTCTTATAAATAATTGTTCTGTCCAGAGAACATTAAAATGTTGGTGGTGTATGACTCAGGAATTCAAAGATCACTAAAAGTGTCAAGCACCACCTCCCAGGCTCTGCACTTGCCATAACACAGTGTATTCGTTTTGCCTGGAATATTCCTTAGAGATGACTATAAATAATTTCTTAAAATTCTTCAACACAATCAAAAATGGAACTTCATAATTTTGATTGATTGGCAGTGTGATAAGTTGTGTGTGATTATTTACTTTAAGGCTTCATGACTATACTTAATGGGTTTCTGCAAAAGCTGTGTCTTCTTTAGCATGAAACATTTTGTTAATGGTACATTTGGTCTTTTTTGAAACAATCGTGTAATGGTCAAGGAAATATTGGATCAATTTGAATAAAAAATTATGTCTATTGCAAGCTTTATGCCACATGTACACGACCGTGTGCCGGCCGAGTCCCGTCAGTGATCCGTGGAAAGATAGGACATGTCCTATCTTTCCTCAGATCGGAGCATCGGGTCAGTTTTTACGGACTCAATTCACCCACTAAAGTGTATAGGTCAGTAAAGACTATCGGGTGCCACTCGGATGCCGTTAAAAACGGCCCAATTGGCACATTGGTTGTGTGCAAGAGGGCTTAGTCTTCCAGCCTTAGCCTGAGGATTTTTCCTTTGGGTTTATCCTATGAGGCTAGTCAATTGGGATGGTCCAGTTTGCTGTAAATAAAGTTCATTGAAACGGTAACACATTGTGCTCCTAGACTGTAATATACTCTGTTCACTGATTCAGTCCTATTGTAACCAAACACTATAAACCCGGTAGCCGTGTTCCTGAGATCTCCCGCCAGAGTACTCGCGTATGGCATCTAGGAATCAGTGCAGAGTTATGTCCCATACAATATATCGGACCTCTCCTTTAAAGCTGGCCATACAATCAAAATAACAGTTCACCAACTTCTATTTCTCCTGACTCCACCATAAACATACACATTTGGTTCGGCCGAGAGTGCATTTTTCTATTAATGGAAAGAGTGGAACAAATCGCTTCCAGAGGCATCAGGCATGTTGAAATTCAACAACACCCCCAACACCCCAACATCTGCCATTGAGGGGTGGGTTGCGTTGGGAAGCCCCAATACACATAACATTATTGGCCGATCCTGCCAAAAATTTGCGGGTTCAGATGACTTTTATCTGGTGTGTGTATAGCTTAACAAAAAGGTTGTCCAAAGTGGACAACATGACAAGAGTCATAAGATGTAGTCCTTATCTATGACTGGGTGGCTATTCAAAGGAGTATATTGACGGTCTGTGTAAACAAAATATACTTTTTGGCAACGGTTGGAAGAGTAAAAAAAAAAATTGTATTGTATAACACCCAGCAAAACGGCACGTCCGTCCGTGAGAAGATTGCCATTTAATCCCACCAAACAAAGTGAACATTGTTTTTTGCGGTAGAGAAGGACAAAACAGTAAATTAGGTTCATTTTAAATGGTGTCAGCACAAAATAAATTTTTTGACACCCGTCCAAATTATTCTGCTCCACTGAAACCAATATAAAAACCCAGTGAAGAAAGCATTTGTTTCCTGTATGGTAAGAGTGATAACTCACTGCTGACACAATAGATTTGTTTCATATTTCCACTGGTTTAGGGGACAGAGAACAGCTGAAGAATGCCTCATTGTGTTCTCTTCCCGGCTCACAATGTGCAGCCATCATATTAATGTGCATCAGCTTTTTTGGAGCGTGCTCAAAAATGTGCGTGTGGAATGTGGTTAAACAATGTAAATATACTACATTCGGGTAATATTGTAAGTAGCGTGTTAACATTGTTCTGTGGGAAACCATTTACATTCATTATTTTCAATGTTGGTTAAAAAATGTGTTGTTAATTAATTTAATAGATCTCACAAGTAGAATCCTCCTCCATACATTAGTCGCTATTCATTATTAATAGTAGTAGTAGTTTTATTGATTTATGTGGTGCTAACAGTTTCCGCTGCACTGTGTAGAGTACAAATGACATAAAGGGTAAAGACAACAATTATGGTATTTAGAATACAGGATACAATGGAAAGAATACTGTAGAAATTATTACACTCTATGTATTGATTATAGGGAGGGCAAAAGGGACAATTGCCCATTCGGCCTCTATCCACCTAGGGGCCTCCGCCACCCAGTTCCCTCCCGCGTTTTCCAGACACTTCTCCAGCAGAAAAACATAGGAGTTGGAGAAGAGATGCCGCATCTGCCTGCAATACTAACCAGAAGGAATCCAGTGGTTGAACATTCATGTTTCCCTTAAGACTCCCTCCCAGCTGGATCTCCGCAAGGAGAATTGTTACCTTCCAAGAGTCATAGAGAGAAGAAATAACGTGGCTTCCAGGTACCTTTAAATACTAAATACAATGTGTCAATCCTTGTTTCCCCCAAGAGCAGACTTTGGGGGCCAGTTTTGTAGCACCCATACAGATTAGATTGTCTCCAGTTCAACATTAGTGAGATGTTCTGGCAATTATCGAATGTGTATACCCAGCTTAACTTAGCCGTGGCTTCACTAATAAAACTTTTACTGGGGAAGACGGCCTCTAAAATATCCCAGGGTATCAACCAAACTTGAATCAGGCCTGATTGTCCTTTATTACTATGGAAGAGAACCATTGTAGAAGGTACCTAAGACCATCATTTTATTGCTTAAATATAGAATTACTCTATATAATAAGTTGAGTAATTTAGTAAATACATTACATGACTTGTCTTGTACTGATTCTGAGTTATAGCCTGTATTATTGTCTAGGGCTGCATTTACAAGTCTGAAAGCTTCAGAGCTGAAATCTCATAACATTTCTTGCTGGCTCAATATCTAGATGGAGCTTGCTCTTGTTTTTTGCATTCTGGGAAGTGTCCTTTTCAAACCAAGTACAAGTTAAGTCTTATCATACCTAGATCTCAAATGTTGTATGGGTATGGTCTGTCTGATCTGTGATGAGCATGATCCGGTGGCTCTTTCCTTTGTGCTTGAAAAAAATTGCCTGATCATGTTATACACCACTAATCTTGCTATACAATATAATATAATACTCCTTTAGATACAGAAGCTTTAAATGTCTTACAGATAGGACAGGGTGAGAGGCGCAGCTAGTAACACTATCAGTTTATACCTGCCCCTGCAAAGGGTAGCGGGCTCACTGGCAGAAAACCTTTCCATAGCTTTAAAATGTAACACCATAAAAATTTATCAGATTTGGTTCTGGTCAGCTGTAGGTCATGGTATTTGTATTTTTCATACATGTCCGTCCTGTGTCTAGTTGTCCTGGTGCAGAGAATGGCACCAATTTAACATGGGGGGTTCCGCTCCCTTCCTTATAGTGTGAAGCAGCTCCTCTCCAAAGTGGGTTAAGAAAGTGGACTTTTTCAAGTAGAAAGGGAAGATATTAATTGATAAAGCTAGGGAAATCTATGGTCACTGGTTAAAGACTATAAAGGAGGGTCACACAGGCGGTACTTAACCTAGCATATTCCTTTGGGGGATGAAAATATGTTACTGTCCCTTTAATTTTACAAAGTTGTTTTTGATAACTTGTTCTCTCCACTGGTGTGTCATCCTGAAGAAGATATATCAATATGTAGCATATTCATTGAGACGTGTATATACTGTAAATGTTTGTTTTGTGCAATGTACCTTTATTTAATAATGGCTCACTGGCTCCTTAAATGGGCACTGGAAGAAACGGTCATTTTCTTGTAGATGTGGCTTAAGTGGGGAGTACACAACCAGCGTGGATAGCCTCACGCTGGGGGAGTGCTAAATTAAAGAGGACCTTTCACCTGCCCATACATGTGCAGCTCAATGCAGCATGTAATGGGCAGGGCTGCACAAACCCTGGGGCACTTGAATTTTTTTTTTACACTATTGACAGTGTTACAGCAAGAGCTGGAGAGAGGAGAGTGTGTGCGCGCGCACGCTCTCACTCTTCAGCTCTCGGCAGACAAGGACAAGACTGATCTCTCGCGAGAAATCACACAGTCTTGTACTTGTCTGCCGAACTGGCAAGGGGGCATGTAATGGCAAATGGGCGTGTCAATGCTACGGACAGTGCAAGAGCTGGAGAGGAGAGCGCGCATGCGTGCGCACACTCTCACTCTTCAGTTCTCGGCAGACAAGGACAAGATTGTGATGGGCACACGCTCTCCTCTCTCCAGCTCTTGCTGTGACACTAGCAGTAGCTGATTGGACAGTGTCACAGCC
This sequence comes from Rhinoderma darwinii, assembly GCF_050947455.1. Taxonomy (NCBI): domain Eukaryota; kingdom Metazoa; phylum Chordata; class Amphibia; order Anura; family Rhinodermatidae; genus Rhinoderma; species Rhinoderma darwinii. Next base: position 54,763,834 of record NC_134695.1, read on the forward strand.
GTGTTACACGCAGGGTTGCCAACCTCCACTTCATTAATTTCTGGACAACTGAGCTAAAAATCACGGACAGATCAAAATCATTGCCTGTGCAGTGTGCAGTGTTCTAGAAGTAACTCACCAGTCACAGCTCCGCTTGTAGGTTCCCCCGCTGACTTAGGTGATGTTTTCTCTGATTAGTCGTTCACTTTCCCTTTTTTTCTCCATCCGGCCCAGACCACTGTGACGACTTGTCTCTGCAGAATTTGACACACAGACATGTTGGTTTTTCGCTTTTTCTGCACCTTCCCCACCAATACCCCATCCTCTAAACAAACTCGTAATCGAGTGGTCAAGATGGTAATAATGATGCCTCAGTGGTCAACACAATAAAAGTGCCCCATCGGTAACCGTGCCCCCTTTGTGCCCCCTTTCTCTTAGTGCCACAATCTCCCCTTTCTCTTAGTGCCACACTGCCCCCCTTTTCTTAGTGCCACACCCCCTTCTCTTAACACCACACTCCCCCCTTGCTCTTAGTGCCACACTCTCCCCCTTGCTCCTAGTGCCACTCTCCCCTCCCTTGCTCTTAGTGCCACACTCTCCCCTTGCTCTTAGTGCAACTCTCCCCACCCTTGCTCTTAGTGCTACTCTCCCCCCTTGCTCTTAGTGCCACACTCCCCTCTTGCTCTTAGTGCCACACACCTCCTTGCTCTTAGTGTCAAGTTCCCCCCTTGCTCTTAGTGCCACACTCCCCCTCTTGCACTTAGTGCCACTCTCTCCTCCCTTGCTCTTAGTGCCACTCCCCCCTTGCTCTTACTGCCACTCCCTCCCCTTGCTGTTAGTGTTACACTGCAAACAGAGTGGAGCGGTAGCCTACTGCTACCACTCTCCACTTTGCCTAACGTGACTCACCGTAGGAGGAGACGAGGAGATCATGCGGCACAGCGGCGGAGGTGACAGGTCCACTTCTGACTGGGGTCGGTGACGGCCTAGGAGTGGACCAGTCCAGTCACCTGACCTGAGTCACCTGACCTCATGACGCTGAGGTGAGGTCAGATGACAGGTCAGGTGACTGGATTGGTCCACTCACTGACCTCACATTGGCCGTCAACTACCTCACTTGGCAGCAGCCTGAATATTAGCAGATTCCGCGGTTTCAAGCGGAATCTCAAAATATGCCCGGCCGCAGCCTATTCTTCCTTTGCACTGCGTTTGTACATTTCAGCGCATGCGCAGTGCTAAGTTCCGAAGAATGAGGGAAAAATACCGGACGGTGTTTTCTTCTGCCGGACGCTACGGACGGCAGAAAATAACACCCATTTTTGCGGACTGTCCGTAAATTTACGGAAAGTTGGCAACCCTGGTTACACGTCCTCTTGCCAGTACATGGACCATTGACTGTTCAGGGGGTTATTTAAATATCGTGCGCCAAATATAACGTCACAGATATTTAAAGTGCTCCAGGGTTTGTGCAGCACTGCCCATTACCTGCTGCACTCAGCTGCCCATGTATGGGCAGGTGAAAGGTTATCTTTAATAAATGGCATCTGTTCCCACCTAACAGAGTTTAGTGGATGGGCAGCAGCTCATAAAACAGCAGGAGCGCTGTCTTGCTGGTGGGCACGAGTAGGCCCTAAAGCCAGACAGGACCAATTTCTGTGGTGGGTGGAGTCTCCCAATAAGTGATTGCTGTGAGAGAGACAGCGTTGAATGTAACTGGTGGAAGTTGCCTGGGGCCTTGCTGTGATCTAATTGCTGATATGGTGCGTGGAGGTAACCGGGGGCCTCCCTACGATAGCAACAAATAGTGCTGTAGGCTAAAGAAAGGGAAAGGGCCTGGAATTAAAGTGAACATGCCCCTCTAACAGAGAGCAGCCCGAGCTCTGTCCAAAGAAACCAAGCTGATGAGCCACCATTGTCTGCCATTTACCAGAACCTATTGCCAAGTGTGTAACGATTGAAATAGATTGTGCCTCTCAGTGTGTTTAAGAAGTGTTTTCGTCCTTGTGGCCATTTTGTAAAAATTCCCGACCCGGCCTAGTAAAAGAAACTGTTATTTGTTGCATCAAACCTAGTCTTTTTTGTCATCATCCACGACTAAAACCTGTAAAGCCTTTCCCCTTGACTTACCCATGCATTGGGTATTTCCAGCTTCTACCGCTATGTCATGGTTGGCACAGGCAGAGGAACACCTGAAATAACAGTGTAACCTGTAATTGTGGACTGTAGAGTTAGGGAAACACATATGAGTCTGAACAGTTTGTCTGGCTTTCCCATTCCTTCCATATTTACTTCTACAGACTTGGCAGCCACCACCAATGTTATTTTGTTTTAAATGCAACTTGTCTTGGGTGGTCCCACTTTGGAAAAGGACAAGGACAGGACAACCTGCAGCCAAATAGAGCATCTGAATGTTTATAACAAAAAATAAATGTGAATGTAGGATAAAGAGTCCTGTCATCAGGTTTAACTGAGTAAAAGATCTGTCCATTACACCTGAATATTCAGAGGAAAGTACATTTATGTATAAATCACATTATTGAAAATATATTTGCTAAGATCATGAGGGTTTTTTTTACACCAAAACCCAAGAAGTTTTTGGTGGGATTGGCTGAATTTTGGACATATCAATGGCCGTTTTAAAAAGGTTGTCTCAGCATGACCACTCCTGTCTATATTAGACATCATAAAGAGAGGCCCAGTGCTTGGGAGCCTTCTCGTAGTTAGAGCACAGATCCACCGCAAAGATGCGCTTCCTCTGGAGAACCGCAAACATGTGATACATGGTCACCCATTGAATTTAACAGGCACTTTGCCGTTTTACAGGGTAGCGCCTGGTATCGTCAGGGTTGGTTTTGGATGCAGATAAAAATCTAAAAGCCACTCTTAAAGTGCGATTTTATACACTTTAGGCCGGATTCACACGAGCGTTGCGTTTTTGCGCGCGCAAACAACGCAGCGTTTTGCGCGCGCAAACAGTATTTGACAGCTGCGTGTGTCATCCGTGTCTGATGCGCGGCTGCGTGATTTTCGCGCAGCCGCCATCATAGAGATGAGGCTTGTCGACGCCCGTCACTGTCCAAGGTGCTGAAAGAGCTAAATCTTTCAGCACCCTCGACAGTGAATGCCGAACACAACAGCGAAAAACCTGTTAAAAAAAAGAGAAAGTTCCTACTTACCGAGAACTTCCCGGCCGTTGCCTTGGTGACGCGTCCTTGGTGACGCGTCCTTGGTGACGCGCCTCTCTTGACATCGAGCGCCACCTCCCTGGATGACGCGGCAGTCCAAGTGACCGCTGCAGCCTGTGATTGGCTGCAGCCTGTGCTTGGCCTGTGATTGGCTGGAGCTGTCACTTGAACTGAAGTGTCATCCCGGGAGGTCGGACTGCAGGAAGGAGACAGGAGTAATCGGTAAGTTAGAACTTCGTTTTTTTTTACAGGTTCATGTATTTTGGGATCGCAAGTCACTGTCCATGGTGCTGAAACCGTTTAACTCTTTCAGCACCATGCACAGTGAATGTCTCCCGACGTCGCGGACCGGAAATTTTTTTGCCGGGTTCGGCCAAAACGAGTTTGGCCGAACCCGGTGAAGTTAGCTTCGGTTGTCGGGGTTCGCTAATCGCAAAGACACTCCGTTTGGATGTTCGGAAACAGAAAAGCACGTGGTGCTTTTCTGTTTACATTCATCCTTTTGACAGCTGTTGCGCAAACACGCAGTTCGCACGGAAGTGCTTCCGTGCAACATGCGTGGTTTTCACGCACCCATTGACTTCAATGGGTGCGTGATGCGTTGAAAACGCTGAATCAACGGACATGTCGTGAGTTTTTTGCAACGGAGCAACGCTGCGCAAAAAACGCTGCCATGTCTGCACGGCCCCATTGTCATAGGCTATGTTCACACGGAGTATTTTGGGGGAGGAATATCTGCCTCAAAGTTCCAAACGGAATTTTGAGGCAGATATTCCTCCCCCAAAATACTCCGAAATCTGCGACGAAGCCTCCAATGCAGATGTGAACAAGGCCTTAGAAAACAATAAATACATTTAAATGTTCAATTCTCAATGTCACAGAGCAACATTCTCAGATCGTCTTAATATAAATAACGCAAGGACATTCCCCTTAGAATAGCGAAGGCAACTTGTCTCTGGTTCAAGAATCAACAGATGTTTTTCCTAAATTTAAACTAGCTTGGTTGTTTTTCCAGAATGCGAGAGCTAAATATGCTCTGGTATAGCATTTAACTTGAATTATTATGCTGGGTGGAATTATATTGATATTTTTACTTGCTTGTCACTAAACCAAAGGGAAAATAACTGCTTGTGAATGTCCAACGGGCACGGTAGGGCCAACTAAATCACATTGCATTTGTTTAATAACAGAACATTTTAGTATGTGGTTTTTTTTTTATGAATAGATGTTTTTATGGTTCTCTTATGTTTTTCTAAACTTTTTTAATAATTATGGATTAAAAGAGACCCATAGCAAAATCAATTTGAGGTCACTTCCCTTATGTTTGTTCTTACTATTCCCTTTTGGTCTTGTTGCTGATGATCGATAGATGTGAGATAGATAGATAGATAGATAGATAGATAGATAGATAGATAGATAGATAGATAGATAGATAGATAGATAGATAGATAGATAGATAGATAGATAGATAGATAGATAGATAGATAGATAGATAGATAGATAGATAGATAGATAGATAGATAGATAGATAGATAGATAGATAGATGGATGGATAAAAGGCTTTCCCTACTAACATTTGGCATGGAAGCAGACAAGCTAGGAATAAAAGAAGTCATTGACCCACATTTATTAAGCCAGGTTTTTACGGGAAATGGAGCAAATTTTGCTCAAATCAAATTAGTTACAAATGTTAAGATGCAGGAAACTTTTAATACATTTGGCACAAATTATTCCAACGGTCACATTTACTTAGACTGGAATAAAAAACAACAGTCATAGTATCTGTGGGTCATTATGTCCTGAAGAAATAAAACATGGCCAGCTCATGACCATAATGACGTAACCATAATGCCACCATGTGTCTGTCTCCATATTGACTCCGACTTTTGGCTCGTTGCTTAATGACACTACTACTACTACTACTACTACTACTGTACTGTACTACTACTACTACTACTACTACTACTACTACTACTACTACTACTGTACTGTACTACTACTACTACTACTACTACTACTACTACTACTACTACTACTACTACTACTATCACTACCACTACTACTACTACTACTACTACTACTACTACTGTACTGTACTACTACTACTACTACTACTACTACTACTACTACTACTACTACTACTACTACTACTGTACTGTACTACTACTACTACTACTACTACTACTACTACTACTACTACTACTACTACTACTACTGTACTGTACTGTACTACTACTACTACTACTACTACTACTACTACTACTACTGTACTGTACTACTACTACTACTACTACTTAAAAGTAGCAGAAGTAGTAGTATGAGGCATAAAATACAACATACGGATAGGGAATGGAACTTTTACTTACGAAATTGGAACTAGGGTTCTAATGCTTTTCCTAATCAAATCTCCAACAATTAAACATTTTTACACATTAGTTTAGATTATTTTTACTCCTAATCTGACCTAGGGTGGCAGTAGGAGGATACACCCTTAGCTACACCCTCTCTTATACTTTAAACTATCACAATCGCATCAATTCCGCCCCCCTGCATGCTTTATGGAAATGACTGTACAACTTTGCCACAGGTCATACCTGATTCCCCGTAGAGGACATCGAATGAGAATATTTGATGCTTAAACATGCTTTAACCTCCATTTGCTAGGTTTCCGTTTTTTTTGACAGAAGCAAAATTGCTGTATTGCCATTGAAATCAATGGTAATTCTAACGGAACCGTTGCTTTCCGTTTAATCTTTCAATCTTCTCTTCCTCTGATGGAAGAGAGGTATACGTATATTAACGGTAGTGTGAATTTAGCCTTACGTAGGTTGAAAAAAGACACAGGCCCCTCAAGTTTAAACCTTCTTGATCAAGGTTATACGTCATTATATGTCATTCATTGCTAGATGAATTATATCCCTCAATGCCACTCATCATTATATAATTATCTAGCATTTTTTTTAACACTGCCATTGTATCTGCCATCACTACCTCTTGGGGTAGGATATTCCGTAGTTTAACTACTCTAACTGTAAAGAACCATTTCCTATATTGCTATCTGTAAACGCCTTTGATCCACACGCTATGAATGTTCCCTGGTCCTTTTTAAAGTCCTTGGAAAGAATATATCACGTGCTAGTTCTTTGCATTGACCACACGTATACTTATACATGTTGTTACGGCCGCGGTCACGGACCGTAACCTCAACTTACTTGTCTCACGCAGAACTTCCTCTTCATGCCGACGCCTCCTTCCCTGGAGACGCCGGCACTTGCGTCCGCTCTGTCCCGTAGTGCTCACTAGAGGGTGCGCTGGTTCCCGGCCTTAAAGGGCCAACGCGTGCATATGTAAATAATTCATTCATTATTCCCAGATCACCCTGAACTATAAAAATGGTCCTGCCCTTCTGATCCTCGCCTGAGCGATGTTTGTAATCCCCATGTTAGTCTTGCAAATGGTTCCTTAGTGTTGTCCCGTTTCCAGTGTTCCTGTGCCCCGTGTCCTGCTACCTATATCCTGTATCCCGTGCTGTGTTATTGTTCCTGAGTCTGTTTAGTGATTGTAGTCGTGTCCTACTACACTCATTGCCCTCCGCCACGTCTGGTGCAACTTACTTCACCCATTGTCATCTCCGCCACGTTGTTTTCTGCAACTGGCTCAACCTACTGCACCTGTTGCCATCCGCCACATCGGGCGCAGCCTACTGCACCTGCTGTCATCCGCCAAGTCTGGCGCAACCTGCTGCACCTGCTGTCATCTGCCACGTCGGGTGCAACGCTGCACCTACTACAATCCGTGCCAGAGCCCCTGCCACCATCTGGACTATTTCAGGTACGCTTGTACTACGAACTTGTATAGACTCTTGCATAGACTGTGACTTGGCCTAGTGGGTCCACATACCCCTAGGGGATGACAGTACGCTCAGGCCGTGGAACCCACTGACCAGTCCAAGACCGCAGTTCAAAGGATACAGATGGAGATGCATGACCTACAGACACGTCAGGATCAACTGCTTGAGGCTGTAAATTCCATTATGGCCCATCTGTTCCATCCTGCAGGAGGCAAAAAGGAGGCAGAGACTCTTCCTCCCCATCGCAACTACGATTGCCCACTCGAGTTACTTCCTGACGCCTCACCACCCCGTGGGCGAGTCTATCCCTTCTCTCTGCCAGAGACCCTAGCCATGTCTGCCTACGTTAAGGAGAATCTGGAGAGAGGGCTCACCCAGAAGTGTTCCTCCCCGGCCGGATCCTTCTTTGTGAAAAAGAAGGATGGATCTCTTCGTCCTTGTATCCATTACCGTGGTATGAACCAAATCACGGTCAAGAATAAGTACTCATTGCCGCTCATTTCAGAACTCTTCGATAGAATTTGTGAGAACAAGGTGTTCACGAAGCTAGATCTACGCTGGGCATATAACTTGATCCGTATCCGCAAAGGTGACGAGTGGAAAACTGCATTCAACACCCGAGATGGTCACTACGAATATCTCATAATGCCCTTTGGACTGTGTAACGCTCCAGCTGTGTTCCAGGAGTTCGTTAATGACATCTTCCGGGATCTGCTGTATGTCTGTGTGGTGGTCTATCTGGACGACATCCTGATCTACTCATCTGATTTGACGACACACCGGAGGCATGTTCGCCAAGTTCTGTCTCGATTAAGGGGGAATCTCCTGTATGCTAAACTCAAGAAGGGTTTGTTCGCGAGGAACTCTCTGCCCTTCCTGGGTTACATAGTGACCGACTGTGGACTCAAGATGGATCCAGAGAAGGTGAAATCCATCTTAGAGTGGCCATGTCCACAGGGGCTTCGGTCCATACAACTATTTCTAGGATTCGCTAATTTCTATCAGCAATTTATCCCGAACTTCTCGTCTCTGACTACCCCACACCAAGAAGGGGGTGAACTCCAAGGTTTGGCCTCTGGAGGCAGAGTCAGTATTTATAAACCTCAAGAATGCTTTCACCTCAGCCTCCGTTCTTCATCACCCTGATGCATTTCGAAAGTTCTTTCTGGAGGTGGACGCATCCTCCGTTGGTGCTGGAGCACTACTATGACAAAAAAAACTCTAAGGGCAAGATGGTGGCTTGTGGCTTCTTTTCAAAACTATTCTCTCCGGCTGAACGTAATTACTCCATCGGGGATCGGCAGTTGCTGGCCGTCAAGTTGGCATTAGAGGAGTGGAGGCACTTGCTGGAAGGCACGGTTCACCCTATTACCATTTATACAGATCACAAGAACCTCACGTACCTACAGTCAGCACAACGACTAAATCCTCGCCAAGCCAGTTGTTCTTCGCCCGATTTCTATTCTTGCTTCACTTCCGTCCCGCTGATAAGAATGTGAAGCCCTGTCCCGATCATTTGAGACTAGTGACTCTGAGGAGATTCCTCAATATATTATAGATCCTTCTAGGATTATTACCGCTAACCCTCTGCAAATTAGAGACATTCCGCCCAGAAATACTTTTGTTCGGCTTGCAGACAGGAGGAGAATTCTCCGCTGGGGACACAGCTTCAAACTGGCGGGTCACTGTGGTGTTCAAAAGACTCAGGACTTGGTAGCTCATCATTACTGGTGGCCCACGCTGTCTAGAGATGTTGCAGATTATGTCTCTTCATGTACAAACTGTGCCTCGAACAAGTCCACCCGCTCCAAACCTGCTGGTCTGCTCCTACCCCTGCCTGTCCCTGAGGCCCCTTGGCAGCATATCGCTATGGACTTTATTACAGACCTTCCACTCTCAGCTGGATGTACTGTGGTCTGGGTAGTAGTGGATAGTTTCTCTAAAATGGCACATTTTATTCGGTTGACTGGTCTTCCGTCTGCTCCTTGCCTGGCAAACCTGTATATTCTCCACATTTTCCGTCTGCACGGACTTCCTCTGCACATTGTCTCAGATCGGGTTGTACAGTTCACGTACATGTTCTGGAGGGCCCTGTGCAACCTGCTAGATGTTATGCTGGACTTCTCCCCTGCCTACCCCCCACAGCCGAATGGTCAGGTGGAGAGGACCAATCAAATTTTGGAGAACTATCTTCGTCATTTTGTTTCTGCCCAACATGACAATTAGGTACAACTTCTGCCTTGGGCGGAATTCTCAAACAATCACACTAGTGAGTCTACTACTTCGTCTCCTTTCTACATTGTGTACAGTCAGCATCCTTGAGTTCCTCTTCCTGTGCCAGCCATGACTCACGTCCCGGCAGCTAACTCTTCATTTGGGACTTTTGTTTACATCTGGCAGCTGACGAAGGCTGCCATTCTCCAATCTGTGTCCCGCATGAAAAAGCAGGCCAAGAAAAAAGAAAAGTTCCGCCTCAATTCTCTCCTGAAGTCAAAGTCTGCCTGTCCTCGCGAAACATTAGACTCAAGATGCCTTCTCACAAATTCGCTCCCAGGTTCCTCGGTCCTTTCGAAATCATGAAAAGGATAAACCCTGTTTCCTATAAACTTCGGTTGCTTCCTGTGCTCAAGATTCCCAACTCTTTCCACGTGTCCCTCCTTAAACCTGTGGTCCCGAACCGCTACAGTAAAACTCCTAAACTAAAGATCCCAGCGGTTCATCTGATGTGTTTTTAGGTGAAGGAGATCCTGGACTGCAAGAGGGTAGGAGAAAGGACTTTCTATGTGGTGGACTGGAGAGGGTTTGGTCCCAAGGAGAGATCCTGAGAGCCAGAGGAGAAACTCAATGCCCCTACCCTCATTAAAAAATTCCTCTCTCGCTCTGGACCCAAGAAGAGAGGACGTAAGGGGGGGTACTGTTACCACTTACCTGCCTCCTGCAGATCTTCCTCTTCCTGCCGGCGTCTCCCTCCCCGGAGACGCCGGCACATGTGTCCACTCTGTCCCGTAGTGCTCACTAGAGGGCGCGCTGGTTCCCGGCCTTAAAGGGCCAGCACACACATGTAAATAATGAATTATTCCCAGATCACCCTGAACTATAAAAAGGGCCCTGGCTTTCTGATCCTTGCCTGAGCGTTGTTTGTAATCCCTATGTTAGTCTTGCAAATGGTTCCTTAGTGTTGTCCCGTTTCCAGTGTTCCTGTGCCCCGTGTCCTGCTACCTATATCCTGTATCCCGTGCTGTGTTATTGTTCCTGAGCCTGTTTAGTGATTGTAGTCGTGTCCTACTACACCCGTTGGCCTCTGCCACATCTGGTGCAACTTACTTCACGCATTGTCATCTCCGCCACGTTGTTTTCTGCAACTGGCGCAACCTACTGCACCTGTTGCCATCCGCCACGTCTTGCTCAACCTACTGCACTTGCTGTCATCCGCCAAGTCTAGCGCAACCTGCTGCACCTGCTGTCATCCGTCAAGTCTGGCGCAACCTGCTGCCCCTACTACCATCCGTGTCAGAATGCCTGCCACCATCTGGACTATTTCAGGTACCCTTGTGCTACGAACTTGTATAGACTCTTGTATAGACTATGACTTAGCCAGCTGCCTCTCTGCTACGGCGCAGTGGCCTAGTGGGTCCACATAACCATAGATCGTGACACATGTAATCACCTCTAAGGCTTAGTTGTGCCTTCTGTTCTAGCGGATCCGTCAGAGGACCGCAAGAACGTAAGTAAACGTTTAAGTCAATAAACCCAATGATTTCAATGGGTTTTGTTTTTGTATCGGTTGTGCTCAGTTAGGCTTCGTTTCATCAGGTTTCTGTTTTTTTGACTAAAGCAATAGCGTAGTCTGCTGCGCTATTGTTTCCGGCAAAAATTATGGAAACCTGACGGAAAGGACCTTTCCGTTTTTCTTTAACATTGAAGTCAATGGATGACGGATACAAACTGATATGCCATCCGCTTGTATCAGTTATGCATTATGTTTAACGGATCTGTTTATTTCTGCACATGCGCAGGCTAAGGCTGTGTTCACATCAGTATTGTCTTTCCGTTGAGGGGTTCCGTCTGAGGTTTCCGTTGGGGGAACCCCTCAACGGAAAGGCAAACGGCAACCTTAGATTCTGTTTGCATCACGATTGCTATCAATGGTGACGGAAACTTTGCTAATGGCTTCCGTTTGTCACAGGGTTGTGACAGGTTTCCATTGTTTTGACGGAATCAATAGCTCAGTCGAGAGTACACCCCTTGCTTGGCTTTCCAAGGATAGGCACAGCTCTTCTGCCTCTTCGTTTTAATGATCAGTGTGGATCTCAGCGCTCATACCCCCACCGATCAAAACTTCTGACATGTCAAAGCTTTTATAAAAGTTTAGTTACACTTTAAATAATATGATGCACATTTGGCTAGAATAAAAAATACAACACTAAAGCATTGAAAATTGGAGTGCTGTCTTTTATTCAAATATCTCATCAAGTTTAGTGGTAGTTTTGACTGAAATTTTCCTTGTATGTGTCTAAAAAGGAATAGCAAAAACTAAAACTAAAATTAAACAATATAGATGATCAACAAAGTTCAAAATTTCTTTATAAAAAGGTCAATGTTATCTATAAAATCCCTTTCATGTACTGTTATATTTTAATAAAAATGTAGCCGAAATGTAAACCATTAGAATAAATAAGCAGTAAAAGTGATTAATATGAGCTTGGCGCTACTTTGTGTGAACCTATCTGCATGGTCTACATGAGAAAAAGAGTCCTCTATCAGCTGCTGTTATCTTTACCTCTAAAGTAAACTTCTCACAAACTCTGTAAAACCTCATCATTTGATGTGTTGAGATGCAATAGTGCATTTACCAGAGGGCGAAGAGTCTTAATGGTTTTCTTTAGCTAGTGTTTATCCGCCCGGATTTGGTGAGCGGGCAGTGATGTATAGTGGGTCTTGTTTGAAACCGCTGAGAGATTTTGCCTGGCTATTATCCAAGGCTGCATATTCCCCCCCTATTGCAGTCGGCATAAACAGCAATGGGACATGTCCTTCTTATTCCATCACAGCAGGTATCCCATCAGCTGTAGAAATACTCCAGCTGCCAGAAAGGAAAACTTTCCTCCAGCATATTATTTTTCAGAGCAAATTCCAGCCATACACGGCTAAACAGAAGCCCTGATTGTGACTTATTTTCCCTCGACAACCAGTATTGATGACAATATTTTATCCAGACAACATATTGAATTTTCCAGACACGATTATATTGTTTTTTTTGTCTCAGTGACAAGAGATCAGGGCCGGTTCATAGGGAAAGCAAAAGGGTCAATTACCTAGGGGGACCTCCAACACCTAAGGGACATTGACGACCAGTCTGAACCCCTTTGTATATGTTTGGAGCTCAGATGCCCCTTCTTTCTACATTGCTGACTTGAAGAAATCCAGTGATTGAACATTCATATGTATTGCCATGGTGAGAGGGGAAAATTGGCCACCAGATATCTCATATACAAAACACAACATGTCCAATACTTGTTTCCCTCAACAATGGACATTGAAGGCCACTTTTGTTGCCCCCATGCACATTAGCTTGACATTCTTGGATCTGGCATTGGATCTACTGGCAGTTATCTAATGTGTATGCCCAGCTTCACTTGGCCAAGTATAATTTGAAACTGTTACTGGGCAAATTGTTTTTCCTAGAGCCCTCCACCAACCTTCATCTGGTTCTACAAAGATATAAAACAGACAAACTAACTTCTAGATGATCACAAAGAACCGTCTTCATCTGAGGTTTTCCATCAAGTCTGAGGACATCAGTGTTCGGGAACATCTGACACTACGTCTCGTGTCTCCAGCAAGTCTAAAAGCAACCGAGTCTAGTAATTTGCAGAGTTAACCACCAAACCCCTTCTTTGCGCCAGGCAAAATGTCTTAGGATGTCTAAGATTTAGAAATGTTATTTTCAATATTCTCTACATAGACTATGCCACGCTGTCTACAGTTGCCCGGAGTTGTATGACTGCGTCTTTGTGAAGGTTTCTAATGTTTCAGTAAATTAATATTATTTACTCTGTAACCAAATGAACAGGATATTCCCTTCCATCTGTTGGAGTATTCATAATTGTTGGTGTATGTGTAGGACACAGTTCTGCTTAGAATGACTAGTCTGTAAATGGAGTTGTACTTTTCTGAGAACTTGTTGCTGTCCTGGAAGCAATCTACTCCTTTCATATGTCGAAACAAAAATTGGATTGTGGTGAAGGCCAAGCTGAGGACCAGCGGAACGGATGGAGTGTGCTAAGAGATGGGTGTTTACAGCTGAACTTTAAATAAACATTTATTACCCTGTTGGAATTTGAGGCTAATCGGCACTTATGCTTAATGGTTTTATAACGGAATATTATAGTTTATAGTCTTGCTGGCCCGTGAGTTGGACAACCAAATACGCTTAACAAATCATGTAATTTTAAATTATCTGGATGTCAGCCGCATTTAGTATAAACTTACAATTATTAGTCCATCTGTGTTTTTATGAGTTTCAATAGGTTAAAGGGGGTTGTAGAAAAAAAATTCTCTATTTTTTTTAAAGAAACAGTGCCACCCTTGTTCATGGGTTGAGTGTGGAATTGCAGCTTAACACCATTCAAGTAAATTAAGCTGAGCCTATAGACAATAGTGTTGCTGTTTCTGATCAAAAATGCCAACCTATATTTCTACTCTCATACAGTCCCTTTAAGAAAACCTGTATCTGGTGCAATTATTGCATTTTTTTAAGAGAATAGATAATTTAATCCTAATCTGATATGTAAGGTCTATATTTACTCATTAAATTCACATAATACTTATATGACAATGTAAAGGTTAACAATTGGAGCGTATGCGGTATTCTTGGTTAGCAATTTGTCATATATTACAGTGTAGTGATGCAAATGTCATGGTAAATTGTTGCAGGCTATTTGGGGTGTCGATTGTAACACTGTTATATAAAAAATAAGGTTCATATGAGCAAATGTTTTATATATCTTTATTTTAGCAAATCGTGTAGTGACTGGTCACTGCTGCAGGAGTGCAGCTGGGGAGGGGCTGACAGGGCATGTGTCTTGGGTGCTGGGTGAAGGGAGGGCACCAATAACCCTTTCTGCTTTTTGCCAGCATATTTAGATACAGGGCTAGGTCAGCAAACTGAATATAAGTAAAGGAAAACCTTGTTAAACCTCTGACTACTGTGTCGTCCCCACTGTTTACAATGCTGAGCAGCTCGATGTGGGTGGGACTGCAATATCATTAACCGCTGTGCTCTAAAGCTGCAGGTGCTGTAATGCCACAGACAGTGCTGTGTTGGAGATCATTTTAAAACACTGTTTTACCGTGTGCATGACTGTCTTTAAACTCGCGAGCGAAGCTACATACTGTATATAAAACTAATGCATGGCTCTATTTTCATGGACCACTCCCTTGGATACCAGACAACAATAATATTTATTTACGTTTAATAGAGTGAAAAAAAGGTGCAGATATGGAACACATTTGGGGAGATTTATTAAAACCAGAGCAATGCAATAAATGGAGGAGTTGCCTATAACAAACAATCAGATTCAGAGACCATTTGGACAATTCAAGTTGCAATCTGATTGGTTACAGCAACTGCACTATTTTTCTTTGCACATGTTTTAATAAATTTACCCTAATGTAGATTTTTTATCACAGAAAAACAACAATGAAATGGAAACAGTTATAACCTATCCAAAGGATAGGAGATACATTTATTTATCGCTGGGGTCCCACTGATCACAAGAACTAGGGTCCCGTGTCCCACATTTGAATGGAGCTGTGGTCACTACCGATCCATTCAATGTCTACGGGACTACAGCACTCAGCAATCTCCGTCAGTCCACAGACACTGAATAGAGCGGTAGTGAGCATGCGTGACACTCGCTCCATTCAAACGGGGGGAGAGGGACACTCGTTCTCATGATCAATAGGGGGCCCAGTGGTGGAACTGCCAGTGATCATTACATTTATCATCTATCCTGTGGATAGGTTATAAATGATTTTCATGTGCTAAAATGACGAATAATCATATTTGTTATTTAATGAATGATTAAAATGTTATAGTTCATAATAAACCACAAAATATTAAATAATTGTCTGCATTGTTTGTTTGTATATACATTCATTTTATAAGATATAGACCATGAAGAACTGGCAAAGCCTTAAATCCTTATGTAGGTTATCATTGCTAGTGTCTAGTGGAGGGTGGTAAACAGTGGCGTAACTACCGCCGTAGCAGCAGTAGCGGCTGCTACGGGGCCCGCGGCATGAGGGGGCCCGTGTCGCCCGCCGGCACGGGCCCCCACCATGGCCGGAGGCTCCGCTAGCAGCCGCTATGGCTGCTACAGCGGGACGCCACTGAACACTACGGCAGAGCAGGGAGGTATCTCCCCGCTCTGCCATTAACTGGTTCCCGACCGCTGGCTGTATTTTTACGGCCAGCGGTCAGGGTCGGGTCCTTAAAACCCGAGCCATAGACTTTCTACGGCTCGGGTTTTAACTTGCTGCCCGCGCGATCGGGCAGCTGAATGTCGGGTCTCCGGCTGTCAGTGACTGCCGGGGACCCTGAGGAGAGGATTGAAGCAGCTTTCACTGCTTCTGTCTTCTCTGATCACTTGTACACAGCGCTGAATGCGCGCTGTGTACAGGAATAGAGACAGCAGCGGCGCTGTCTCTATTCCTCCCGGTGATCATGTGACTGGTCACATGATCGCCTGGTGCCGTTAGTGGCAGGCTGCTGCTGGGTCTTACTAGACCCAGCACAGCCCTATTAGTGACAATCGTCACTATGAGAGGGCTGATTTCCCCTGTAACTGGGGCTGCTGTGCAGCTCCAGTTACAGTGGAAAAACATGGTGTAAAAGAAAGAAAAAAAATATATAAAGTTCCCCAAAGGTCTTCTTTGACCTTTGGGGGACAGACCATAGTAATAAAAAAATAATAAAGTAAAGAGCAAAAAAAATTAAAATAATAAATACACATAAAATACCCACCCCCCAAAAAAAACGTTTCCCCCGCCAATCATTGTTGTAACGCTAGCGCTGACCCAATTACCCTAATATAGACATGTAATATATAAACATTTACGGTAGACAATGATGATCACAAATAAAAGGCCTATTTTAGGGTAAAACTATGTTATTACCAAAAAAAAAATAGCTGAAATGTAAAAAAGCTTATTTTTTTACTATTATTTTCAAACTTTATGAATAAAAATTCTAAAATAGCAAAAAAGGTGTGTATAAAAACAATAAAAAATGAAACCTGCATTGTCTACGGAAAAAACGTCGTAAAAATCACGTCGTTAGCCCAACAAATAAAAAAGTTATAGACATTTAACTAACACGTGCTAAAAATGGCTAAACGGTGTCTGGTCCTGAAGGCGCAAAATAGAGCAAAAGTCATGTATCCCCTCTCCACAGGACATGTATCCCCTCTCCACAGGACATGTATCCCCTCTCCACAGGACATGTATCCCCTCTCCACAGGACATGTATCCCCTCTCCACAGGACATGTATCCCCTCTCCACAGGACATGTATCCCCTCTCCACAGGACATGTATCCCCTCTCCACAGGATCTCCACAGGACAGGGGATACATGTGTGATCGCTGGCATTGATAGGGAGAACGGGGGACTGAAAGTCCCCTGAAGTTCTCCATCACAAACCTCGGACTTCCGGGGTCTGTGTCGGTAGCTCCGTAGAAATGAATGGAGCGCCGGTCGTGCTTGTGCACATGCGTGAGCAGCGCTCCTTTCATTTTTATTGAGCTGAGCAGACGCCGGAAGTCAGAGGTTTGTCATGGAGAAGTTCAGGGGACTTTCAGTCCCCCGTTCTCCCTATCAATGCCAGCGATCACACATGTATCCCCTATCCTGTGGAGATCCTGTGGAGAGGGGATACATGTATTTTAAAGGACACACTGTAGGTCGCATTTTTTTGGGAGGGGGGACGCTGTATGGCGTTCCCTACAGGGGGGGAACGCTGTATAGGCGTTCCCTACAGGGGGGGGTGGCTGTATGGCGTTCCCTACAGGGGGGGAGCTGTATGGCGTTCCCTACAGGGGGGGGCTGTATGGCGTTCTCTACAGGGGGGGCTGTATGGAGTTCCCTACAGGGGGCTGTATGGCGTTCTCTACAGGGGGGGCTGTATGGCGTTCTCTGCAGGGGGGCTGTATGGCGTTATCTACAAGGGGGCTGTATGGCGTTCTCTACAGGGGGATGTATGGCGCTATCTACAGAGGGGGGCTGTATGGTGTTATCTACAGGGGGGGCTGTAAAAAAGGCACTATCTACAAGGGGGGGGTTGTGTGACACCCAGGGGAGGGGGGCCCCAGTCAAAAGTTTGCTATGGGGCCCAGTCTTTCCTAGTTACGCCCCTGGTGGTAAAGTATACTCTACAGAAGTTTTATTCTCTGGACTCCAGTGTGTATGGGGGGATAGCTTGGTTCTAATTTGTTGGGGTGGAAAAATCTTATATTCTCTGGTCAATGGGTGCAGTAGTTAATATTCCTTCATGTCCAGCTGTGGAGGGGATAATATTCCCTGGGATCTAGTGGGTCCAGAGATATGGTATAATCCTTGGCGTCCATTGGATGGGGTAAAAGGGAGTAAGGTGAAAGTATACATTTTCTTACTTAGTGTACAGTCTTGCCCTTGAGCCCAGACACCTGCATAGTATTACATTTGGTAAGACTCGCAGGTCTGATGATTGTTCAGAGTGACTGGTAGCTGAGCTGAGTTAACTTGTTGAAGGAGAGAATTTCAACCCCTATGTATAGGGATTGGGGCAAATCTAGATATATGTGAGCTGTTGAGCAAGAGAGTCCAGCGTCTTCCCCACTCTTGACAAGTATAGAGCATTCTGGGCCCCTCTAGCCCAGTGGACTCAGGCATCTGCCCAGGTTTGCCTAGTGCTGACTGCTGTGTCGCTACCGTGGGACACTAGGAGATTATCGGCGTCTCCCTCTTAGGATACGCCAACTCATGCGGCTGCTTCCTCCTGCGCACCAACTAAAATGTTAAAATGTTCCCTAACATATCCCCTTGCTTCCTGGACTATGTAAAGGGCTCTGCCCTTCCACTCCCTGCCTGAGCATTGTTGTTGTATTCCCATGTTAGTCTTGCAAATGGTCCCTTAGTTGTTATCCTGCTCCCAGTGTTCCCATATCCTACTAACTGTATCCTGTAACTGTGCTTGTTCCCGAGTTGCATCTAGTGTTGGAGTCGTGTTGTCATGTGCCACATCTGTTATCATCTGCCATGTCTGGTGTCATCTGCCACGTCTGGTATTATCTGCCACTTATGGTGTCATCTGCCACGTCTGCTCTCATCTGCCACGCCAAGCATCACCGGTGCCCCAAGTCTACTACTCCGAGCATCTGCCCGAACATCCTCTTACCCCAGACACAGTTATTGACTGTAATTTGGCCAGCTGCTACTCCGCTACGGTGAAGCGACCTAGTGGGTCGACATACCCCACTGGCATGAACTTTTCATAGTATGTATACATTGTAGTGTATCCCAGCATTAGTCTGCAAAGCTGTGTGCTACAACCACACTTCCTACAGTCCTTCTACATGCATAAGAAAATATTCAGATCTTACTCGAGGGAGTATTTGGGTATGCATGGTGCAGGAGTGGTTATGGCACCAAGAATTGGCTCATCAATGCTGGGACAGTGGACTTTCCTGCAAAAATTAAAGCAATGGGTCCTAATGTCAGAGACCAAAGGGAGGGAAGTTGGTCAAATATTCAGCCAAAACTGCTTTAGCAGAGACTAAATAGACACTGTATATTTAGAAAGTTTTTATTTTTCCTTTCAAGAAACTTGTATGTAGGACTCTGTTCTTGTGGTTTACATATCCTGAAGGCACTCCCTTTGATTTGTATAGTATGTTTGCCTTTTATATGGATTCTATGTTTGCTAGAAGCACTTTTCCATATGTTCTTTGGTGTGGATTAGATCCATGTTGTATTCCACTAGGGGTTTGATCTATAATTGTGGAAGTAATGCCTCTGCCCATTTTCATTCTATGATTTATTACATGTTTTCCGAGATCTCGGATTTAGAGCTTAACATGGAACTTTTTTCCTCATACAAGTCATAGTCATCTCTTCTCTAATCTACAGACCTGGACTGTAAATGAGTCTTGTTAATGCAATGAAACTTGTGTGATTGAAAAGGAGGTGAACTGGACTTATTTATTATTCTTTCAGTCATCCACATTTTTGCTTGGCTAAACTACCGTATAAAACAGTTAATCTGTACTTTTCAAGGGACTTCACCAAATGAGGAGCAGATGAGCTCAGTAGCTTAGGAGTTGGCAGGAACATCCAGGACACGTTCCAAAACACATTTTTCCATATTTATATTTTCAGAACTATGTGTGAATATGTCCCTTCTTATAAAATGAGCCACTGCATTCATTTTCATGAGATGGCTCGATGTTCAAAGTATTAGATGTATTTTTGCATAGATATGCCGTTCTTCACACTTTCTAGGCACATTAAAGGGGTTGTCTGGAAACTCAGAGTTGAATAGGGGGTCCCCGATTCTATCAGACAGCATTGAGAGCGGCTATAAAGAGCATCCTTCACTATGGAAGACCTGGCACATCCATGCATTACATAGAAAATGCATTGATTTCAATGGGCACTGTGTAATGCTTCATTTTGCCTGTGGTGGTGCTGCAGGGAAATTGATCACTTCTCCCTCACAGATTATTGGGGTTCATAGCAGTCCTGGCAGAGGACAACAACTTTAAATTAAATATATTGGTAACATTATGGTTCAAATAATATATATTTATATGGGACTAAATGTAAAAAACTCAATAAACCCCAACCGTAACATCTCATCAGGCCAGGGTACTAAATACAACATTGTGCTTTATTCATGAAAATTACTAAAGACATAATATAAATGTAGTAGTTCATAACAGTCAACCAAAACCAATGAAAACACATCTACCCAAAGAAGAGGTCCACTGAGCCATGATGGGCGTTGTATCTTGTGTCGGTCATTTAAACTTGTGTTTCTCATATCTTCAATGACTAAAGATTGAATTTTTAGTTTTAAAGGTGACGTGCTCTCCTTAAAGAGGTTTTCCTGATGGGACTATAGATGTCATGGAGGGGGTCCTCCACTAGTGCCAACCCCACTCGATGAGCCCCACCATTGAGCTGCTGCCAAGTATCTCTGGCAAACTTGGGCTGTCCTTGAATTACATGGACAGCCATCCATCTGATTGTGTGCCATATAAAACTACATGTCGCTTCAGGGGAATGTCTCGCTGCCTGCAGCTACCCTTGGCCAGGGGTTTCAACTGTTAGCCAGGGGTCTCAGAAGCTGATTCTGTGCAGGTGGCTCCCATATGAAAGGGATTGTCTATAACGCAACAATCCCTTTATTCTATTGTTTGATGATTTAATCTCTACACAAATAACAAAGATGAGAGGTCCAAGCCATCTGGAATATTTAGAGAAAGAGATATTCCTTGACCAACAGCATCAATGGACAATTCTTGTGGCACTTCTGGCCACACACAAATACAGTGGGGGACATTTATCAATATTGTGTTAACATCTTTAGAATGAGAAGACAGAAATGGGAAAAATTGTGCCAAATTGGAGCACGAAATGCGAAATCTACGCCAGCCTTGAGTTGGTGTAGTTTTGCAACATATTTTACGCCAGTTTCTGGGGTAAATTATGATAAATGTTTTAGATCATTGCCTTTATTTCCTAACCTGCATTAAAAAAAAAGTGTCAGCTGGAATCTGATTGTTTGCTATGGGCACATCCTCTTATTTGGGGCTGTGGTTCCAATTCAAGAGGGTATTGCCCCTTTGGCTGTGATGGAGTTAGCATGTTTTATGTATATGACACTTAGTTAAATGTCACTGGCCCAGACTAGAAGCAATAAAGCTGGTTTATCATAAGTCTAATTAAGATGAAGTCTTTATGATGATCATAGTTCATTATGAGCCGCTATAACTCTAGTAAATCTTGTTATGCACAGTTTGCCCCCCAGCAAACAACTGACCGGCTCCAGAATGTAATAAATTTCCGCTAATATGAAAAATTATGACTGATACTTTTGTTGAGGTGTCAAACGTAATCTCTTAATGATGTCGGTATTTCCAGTGTATCTTCAGATGGTTCATTTACATATGGCAGGTCATTTATAATGAGAATTTATTCTATATTTATGCAGGGAAAATATTAGTGTCATCTCACATTTGGACCACACTAAGCAAAGATCCATTTTTCACCTGTGTGCACCATCAATTACAGCAGGTATGTTCAGACTTTTCTGGTATGCAAACTACTTTTGTCGAGTCATGGGATCTAGCAACAGGGGTGTAGCTAAAGGCTCATGGGCCCCTGTGCAAAAGTTTTTCTTTCCCCCCTCCCTTCTCTTCATGGCAAACAGCCCGCAGATTTCAGCTACATTGTTGGGTCCCTTAGGTGACCCATCAATGCAGCACTAGCAGCTGGGGTTGTTACTAAGGTCAAGGAGCAATAGCCTCAAGACATGTTTTGTCCCCCCAAATATACAGGGTGGGCCATTTATATGGATACACCTAAATAAAATGGGAATGGTTGGTGATATTAACTTCCTGTTTGTGGCACATTAGTATATGGGAGGGGGGAAACTTTTCAAGCTGGGTGTTGACCATGGCGGCCATTTTGAAGTCGGCCATTTTGTATCCAACTTTAGTTTTTTCAATGGGAAGAGGGTCATGTGACACATCAAACTTATCGAGAATTTCACAAGAAAAACAATGATGTGCTTGGTTTTAACGTTACTTTATTCTTTCATGAGTTATTTACAAGTTTCTGACCACTTATAAAATGTGTTCAAAGTGCTGCCCATTGTGTTGGATTGCCAATGCAACCCTCTTCTCCCACTCTTCACACACTGATAGCAACACCACAGAAGAAATGCCTCCCGATCTGACCCCTTTAGACTTTTATCTTTGGGGTCATCTGAAGGCAATTGTCTATGCTGTGAAGATACGAGATGTGCAGCAACTGAAACTACGGATACTGGAAGCCTGTGCTAGCATTTCTTCTGCGGTGTTGCTATCAGTGTGTGAAGAGTGGGAGAAGAGGGTTGCATTGACAATCCAACACAATGGGCAGCAGAAACAGGGAGAGAACCTCCAGCTCACCGGTCTGCGTCTCCAACAGCGTCCATCGGATCCCCGCGACGGCCCGCGGTATGAAACAATAATGTAGAGGAAGAGTGATCCAGCGCTGATGTTGGTTTTAAAAGGGAAATGAGAGTCCCATGTTTATTAGAAAAAAAATTTGAGTAAAAATAGAACGGGAGACGCAGTCCCAAAGTGCAAGTAGTTAGGGTATATGCCCAAGCCTACGCGTTTCAAACGCGGTCTGCGTTCTTAATCATGGCAAGATCTTGCCATGATTAAGAACGCAGACCGCGTTTGAAACGCGTAGGCTTGGGCATATACCCTAACTACTTGCACTTTGGGACTGCGTCTCCCGTTCTATTTTTACTCAAATTTTTTTTCTAATAAACATGGGACTCTCATTTCCCTTTTAAAACCAACATCAGCGCTGGATCACTCTTCCTCTACACAATGGGCAGCACTTTGAACACATTTTATAAGTGGTCAGAAACTTGTAAATAACTCATGAAAGAATAAAGTAACGTTAAAACCAAGCACACCATTGTTTTTCTTGTGAAATTCTCGATAAGTTTGATGTGTCACATGACCCTCTTCCCATTGAAAAAACTAAAGTTGGATACAAAATGTCCGACTTCAAAATGGCCGCCATGGTCAACAACCAGCTTGAAAAGTTTCCCCCCTCCCATATACTAATGTGCCACAAACAGGAAGTTAATATCACCAACCATTCCCATTTTATTTAGGTGTATCCATGTAAATGGCCCACCCTGTATCTATATATATATATATATATATATATATATATATACATACACACACACCCCTACAGCTCCGCCACTGCATAGGATTAGATACAGTGGCTCAGCAGACAATATCACACAGGATAGGCTTAGATACAGGGCCTGGCAGACAGTATTATTATACTTACCCTTTTCGTTCCTGAATCGGGTTCTCTTCATCTCCGGGTGCAGCGCTGGTCTTTATGCCATTGAGCGTAACAACATTGTGTGCGGCGCACATAACATTGTGCCGCTAAAAAAAAGACATCAGAACTCAGCGCTGCGCCCGCACCCGACTCAGAAGAATAATGGCTAAATATACAGCTACTGCAGTAACAGGGGCCCGTGTAGTTTACTACATAGGCCCCCATTACTACAGTAACTGTGGATAGACATGAATGTGGGGAACCATGGGCCCCCCCGGATTCCAGATGGGATTGGTTTTTATAAAGAACATGCCCATTATCTGTTACAGATGTCTCATAACAATGTTTCAGCCAGAGATTCCCTATAATGGTGTGTCAGCGCAGATGTCTAATAACACCATCTCAGCCCCCAAGACAGCCCGTCAGCCACAGATTTCCTCAAACAGTGCGTCCCCATGACAGCGTGTCTTCCCTCCAAGGATAGAGAGGCAAGATTGACTTATTATGCACAAGTTACTTTTCCCGTCTTTTTATTGGCCCTAATGTTTCTGAGAATACGCCTCTGAGGATCCTATAGTGCCAGTTGCACATGCCCTCCCGCTTACCACTTGGTGGTGGTGGTGGTGCTACCTGTGTCACACTGCCATTTCCCCTTAAACCTCCTTCCACAGCAGGGCCACTTTCAGAACTATTTTTTATATTATGTATATATCAATTTTAACAATTTTCAGGAAAAAAACAGTTCAAAGGAGGTCAACAAAAGGAGATAGTAAAATCAAACACTAACTTAGAAGAACCTGCCTCCCACAGAGGGAAGAGGAAATAGCATTTTGTCAAATCCCTTAAACCTGTTTAGAAGTTTTCAAGGCGGCCCAGCTCTAAAAGGGGGAATAGTGCCAACTAGTCATTGTACTCAACTGGTCACCACCCAGCCATCAACCAGTAGATTGCGAACAACTATATGGCCACCCCGGTTTTACAGGTCGTATATGAGAATGTAAACGTAGGATTCCCTCCAGTATCTTAATGTTTCATAGAAGATTTTTATTTTTTTTTAAAAATAGTCAAAACCTGTTCTGTTTATGCATGAGAAATACCAGGGTATGAATGTGTGATGATTCTCCCTTTACACTGTTTATTTAACCTTTCACCACTATAAAGGCAAAGATTAAGCAGAAAATTTAGCAAACTTGCAATCTTGTGACAGTGTAACTTTACTGCTCAGATTAACTTTGACTTGTATTGCCATGTAACAAAGCCAGAGCATATGATAAATGTGTACGCCGATGACACCGTCCGCTGTAATGACTCTTACATCATCTTTATGTATCCACAAATGTGAATGTAATTGTTCAGTTGTCATGTGAATGGAGTGAGCAAAGCTTAGCTTAAAATGACATAAAAACGAAATGTCAGCCCCAGTAAAAAATCAACATACTATATAAAGAACGCATAATAAATTACTGATGTGTTTTCATCAATTTAATGGTTCCTACAACAACCCACTAACGTGGCGAAACTATTATTATGACAACCAGGTATGACCTTAGACATTTCACACTCCATCTTCACTGCAAGCAATAACTTATAAACTCACACTTCTGAGTCCATAGGGGGAATTTATCAGCCAGTTTTTTGGGGTTAAAAAGTCATAAAAAGACCCAAAAGTCGCAAATTGCATTGAAAATTCGACTTCTGGGTCTTTTTACGCTGGGCTCGACCCTTCGACCCTTTTCAAACAAGGAGGCATGGCTTATAAAAAATGGCATTATCCATAACAAAATCTATGCCACGTAGATCTTAGGCCTCATGCACACGACCGTAAAAACACCCGTTATTGCGGGTCGTAATTACGACCCGCAATAACGGGCCCATAGACTTCTGTTAGTCACGGGTACATTCCCGTTTTCTCACGGGAAGGTGCCCGTGCCGTTAAAAAAATAGAACATGTTCTATTTTTTAATTTTACGGGCCGTGC
This sequence comes from Rhinoderma darwinii, assembly GCF_050947455.1. Taxonomy (NCBI): domain Eukaryota; kingdom Metazoa; phylum Chordata; class Amphibia; order Anura; family Rhinodermatidae; genus Rhinoderma; species Rhinoderma darwinii. The sequence goes on from NC_134695.1 coordinate 54,788,946, forward strand.
TGCTATTGTTTATAATGGCAGCACGGCTCGCAAAAGCGGCCGGCTGCCCGTGGCCGCCCGTGCTCATAATTACGAGTCGTAATTACGAGCACGGTCGTGTGCATGAGGCCTTACTCTGTAGGGGATAGCAAGGTATAGACCCGCGCCGGGCCCTATACCATAACCAAGGGATTGGACTACTCCCCACCCGTCAGACTACCCCCATCGGACAATATAAATAAATAAGTATACTCGTCTCATCGCTCCTCTTCGCTTTTACCCTCTAGTTCCCCTCGGCATAATGCGGCTCATACAAGGTCCTGAGGCCGGGCAGCGTCAGGAAGTTGTATTGGACGAAGCACTGATGACGTTGAGTGCTGCGTCGCATGTGAGGCTCTGACTCTGCTCAGGATGGCAGGATTTTTTATTATTGATGTATGTGTTAGATACTGGTATGAATGTTCATATCTATTTTAGGACAATTTCAGGCAGCAGTCCTATGTAAGCTTATAATCATTATATTTATTAAGCCAAGGTTATTTTATGGGGCTGATTTCTTGTTAAACAAAGTATTCTTCATCATGTTCTAGTATAACATCCAGTATGTGTTTAATGTAGCTACCAGACTAAAATGACAGTGTTTATAGAGACACTTGTAAAACTAAGCCTCATATATATTATTAACCCAACAAGCCCATCTCATACAGATTCTGAACTTTCTGATGAAAGGCGAAACGTAGAATATTATTAGCATGGACTGTGGGGACAAAAGGGTGGCGAAAGAGTGAATGACCACCCTCGAACACTTTATTTTAGTCTATATTTTATCAATTCTTTGCTAATAATTTCTTAATCTATCTTTATAGCATTCAGAGCTCTGTTTTTCTGATAAAAAGCTTCAAATCCGCTGCAAAGACGTTAAAATTCTAGCTGCCTTCAACCACCACTAGGGGGAGCTTTGGAATTTATTACATACTGTTTTATTGTTGTGTTTAATTTATTAGGCTTTGTTCACACTGCACATGGGGCATACATGGTGCACATTTAAAGATTACCAATGAATGTGCCAGTACAGTTGCATTGATCTGCCATTGACTCCCATTGTAAAAAGTTATATTTATACTTTTTTTTGCAGGATCCAGATGAATTGAAAAGCATAGTCAACTATGTCTACGAGCATATACCGCCAAATGTATGACAAAAGATCACTCTTTGGCTCTCAATCCTTTCACGACCATGGTGTATTTTTATTTTTTTTCATAGTCTACACCCCAATTTTTTTATTGGGGCGGGACACATAGGGCTTTCTTATTATTTAAAGACGGAGCTCATATTTTTAAACATATTACTATATTAACTTATTTATTTATTAGTGTATTAATTTTTTTTTACTACAGGGGCACATCTTAGAAGGGAATACACGATGTGTGTTCCTTGCTGTCCCATATACAGATTACTGATAACAGTGATCTAATAGTAACAGCCCATTAGTCACAGTGATCAGTGATCTGTATACAGAGACATGCAGAAAAGATGCCGATAACTCTCCAATGGGAATCCCTGTGATGTCATTAATGATGTCATGGGATTCCCTAGCCCAAATGCACAAACAGATTCAGCTGCTATGGGGTTTTTAGGGACACTGAAAAGGATTAGTCAGTGTGACAGCACGATCCTGCCGATGGCACTGCGGGCAGGAGTGTGCAGTGCCATCAAAGGGAGCCACTAAATTACCAAAATAATGGCACACGAACGATGTCATTAGCCAGTTAACTTATGTGGGGCAGGCAGCGCTGGGCTAAAGTCTGTGGGCATGTTAATGTATACCCTGGGAGCACTATGTCGGGAGTGTGGAGACCTAGCGCAGTGTGAACAGAATATGCAGTAATCGTCCCCTAGTGGTAGCTGCAGGAAGCCTTCATTTTATAATTTAACCCTATAATTATGCAAGGGATTTGAAGCTCTGTATCAGAAAAATGGCATTCCAATATTAAAAAAATTAAGAAATAAATACCAAGTTTTGGGGTTTTATCTGTAAGGATAAAGTCTCTTGAAATGGATTGGGAGACAGGTGAATCGTTGCCTGACTAAGCTGTTTCCTGTACCTGGTACAGGAAACAGCTTAGTCAGGCAGAGATTCACCTGTCTCCCAATCCATTTCAATAGACTTTATCCTTGCAGATACCACATAGATCTATGCAAAGGATAAGGCTTGTATGGGCAACATCAGCACATGCAACCATAAGGATTTTGACCTTACCAATGTTGTTCATAGCAGTTGTTTAACCCTTTCTGTCATCTCCTCTGAGCTGCTTAATATTGTGTCTGGATCAGTAGAACTTGTCCTCTAGAGAATAAATCAAATCTATACATTTGGAGCAGCTGCTGGTCAGGACGTGTAGAGGTATATGGTAGAATCAAGTCAACAGGTCTTAGCATTCAGATAATTGTGAGGACTTACCATTTACATACTACTAGTAAGAAGTGCAAAATTATGAAAATGTGAGGCCTCAGTACATGGTGAATGTTCAGGGAAACTCATATTGAGTCATTCGAATGACCATCAAATACCAAGAACCACGTATATGTGTTGTAGGTTCTAGGACTTTGAAAGACTTTGTAGACTTGTGGACCTTGTGATAGACAACTTTGTTTCCCCCAATAAGAACTGGAGCCTTTTCTATGTTCATTGGCCTGCAGTTCATTGTCCTCTAGCTTTTAAACTAAGACCGGGTACAGAGACTATTACCATACATATATGGCAAATTTATAATTGGTATGGATGGGATAAAACATTGTTCGTCAAACACAGCAGTCATACACAGAGTTTGGTCAGGGGGCTAGAAGTGGCTACAAACAGTAACTTGAAACCGCTGGGACCCTCAAACGGTCACATAACAGTGCTCTAACCTTCTTATTTAGCAATGAAGCCTTTGAGCACCCTCCGTGCGCAGGGCCTAAGTGTGACCACCGGCCCTGGAGGCCCACGGTGCCCTTATTTGCAGCCTGCAGTAGTAGACAGTCACAATATTTATGCCCTATATTGTATCAAAAGTGTAGCTAGAGGGACTGGTGGGGCATGAGTCCCAGGAGATGTGTGCCAGGGGAGAGCCAACAAGCCACTCTGCCTTGGCTACAGTATTTAGATACAAGGCTAGGGCAGCAAAATGATTATTTGTCCCAAGTGAAGGAAAGTCTAACTACAACTCGGTCTTATTATTTGCATTGATATAGTAGCACCAGTACATTTAGGTTAGGCTCTGTATACATCCGTTCCCAATGTATGCATTTAATGGAGGCCATAATGGATGCCATAAAGGGACAACCATCCCTCAAAGGCATTAATTGGAAAATAAACAAAAAAGTATACAAATGTTTCCATCCTTGAATTTGGTTAAGGTCTCCAATTTCTCATGAAAAATTCAATACAATATCGCGACATGTTAACAAAACACTTGACGGTCTGGAATCCACATCACAACTTCTGGGTGGCCACATATAGACACATATAGCATATATATCTCGTGACAGATTGTTGCAAAATCATGTTTTTTTTTCAAAGCTGGTCATCTCGCGCCACACATTTCGGTATATGTTAAGATAAGAAAGGACACATTTGTACCGCGTAGTTATTATTTTACATTAAATATCAATTTACTGCCTGGCATCTTAAACTGGAGATGTATACACTTAACGGAGGCCAGTGACAGATACAATACAGTGGCATACATCACCCATAGCGTCTCATTGTAAAAAAAAAAAAAGTTTATTTTAAAGTATACTTTTTTTTTTACTGGACACTGTTGTATGGAATAGCGTAGTCTGCTATGCTATTCCATAATGTTTTTTTGCATACTGTATACTGATGTATACTGGCCAGACGGAAGCCAAAAGGACTCGATCTGAAGATGCAGTAAAGAACTTGCTCACCAGACTATTCACAAATTGAAATATTTTCCTCGGGCTAATATCATAACTTTGCCCCTATCTACCCTTATCACCTCTTCTTAAGACGACAGATCTTCACATGATTACGCACACCTTGGTTTTATCATACTCCTTAAAGGGATTCATGCCAAGTAACTCATAACAGAAGGTAAGGTTGAAACATCTACGAGGAGAAAGGCACGATAGGTTTTAATCTGTTTAAATATTTTAATCTCTAGACATGCTCTCTTTGAAGCGGTCTTAAAGAAGGTATATCAGGCTTATATAAGATGGAAAAAGATGGAAACACACCAAGGCACCTGAAATAACAACATAGAATGAGTCTTAAGATGGGTTTATTTGCTTTGGATGGTCATGAAAGCACTTAAGACCTTAATGCTACAGAAAGTAGGAATCACTTCAAAACAACTTATGTTGACCACTATAGAAAATGTTATTTTCAGCGTCACCAAAGTTATTTTAGGGTGTTCTAAGTGGATCAGCATATAGATATTTTATACATGTCCTGTCATTGGCTTCACAAATGTCCTCGGGTGATGTGGATGTTATTGACTTTGCTAGAAAAACATAGACCTTCATGGAAAAAAAATTGTTGGGGAGGGGAAGTTCCGCTGTACAAGAAAAAGTGGGTCAGTTCACAGGAATTTGGTAGTCATCTCCATGGGTGTAGATTGATGCAGCTGTGTCCAGTACAGCAGTTATACTCAGGTCAACTAACCAGGGTTAGTACTATAGGGGTGGGGGAGTTGCAATTACACTTCGCCCTGGTGTCTGAGTGCCCAATGGCCCCTCGGCCACATAAGAGTAAATTAATACTATAAATTACATTTTATAGTTGGGGGAACATCGTTACAGAATTTGTTTCAAGAGCCTTAGGCTGGGTTCACACGAGCATGTTAAGTCTATAAAGGACGGAACGTATTTCGGCCGCAAGTCTCGGACCGAACACATGGCATGGAGCATCATAGTTATGTACGACGCTAGGAGTCCCTGCCTCGCTGCGGGACAACTGTCCCGTACTGTAATCATGTTTTCAGTACGGGACAGTAGTTCCACGGAGAGACAGGGACTCCTAGCGTCGTACATAACTATGATGCTAGGAGCCCGGCTCCCTGCAGTGTGTTCGGTCCAGGACTTGCGGCCGAAATACGTTCCGTCCTTTACGGACCAAACCTGCTCGTGTGAAACCAGCCTTACAAGAAATTTGTTGCAGATTTCCCCTATTAAGTTCAGGCACCAGGGCCCAGGTGCGATTGCTACCTCTCCACCCTTATAGCGCCACCCTCCACTCCTTATCTGGTACAGCAGGTGCGGCAGGAACAGTGGCTCTACAGTCAAAAGGATTCAAGCTTCACAGGTTTCCCCATTGATCATATAAACAATTTTATATTTAGTTAATATTAACATCTGGTCACAGAAGCAAAATCATAAGTTTTGCATTAACTGTAGACTCTGGAGATAACAGATAAGGGCAGGAATCTTAATTTTTATTTTTTAATATAGGGTCAAAATTTTATATTGCTTTATGTTATAATATTTCTTTTTTAGGTGCTGGAGCTCCATTTTTTTGTTACGGAGCTCTAAATTCAAAATTCTGGCTCCCTGCAGAAACCACTAGGGGGAGCATAGGCATGTACAGCATAACGTTGCCATTGAAATAAAAAAAATCTGTATGCAGTAAGCTCCATCTAGTGGTGGCTGCAGGTAGCCAGAATTTTAGCATATATCTCAAAAGGCTATACAGGGAATATAGAACTCCGTATCAGAAAAAATGGATCTCCAATATCTGCATCAGCACATAAATTTGAACCTAAAAAGTTAGGGTATGTGCACACGATGAGAGGCTTTTACGGCTGAAATGACAGACTGTTTTCAGGAGAAAACAGCTGCCTCGTTTCAGCCGTAATTCCTCCTCCTCGCATTTTGCGAGGCTTCTCTGACAGCCGTAAATTTTGAGCTGTGCTTCATTGACTTCAATGAAGAACGGCTCAAATTACGTCTGAAAGAAGTGTCCTGCACTTCTTTTGACGAAGCTTTATTTTTACGCGTCGTCGTTTGACAGCTGTCAAACGACGACGCGTAAATGACAGGTTGTCTGCACAGTACGTCGGCAAACCCATTCAGATGAATGGGCAGATGTTTGCCGACGTATTGTAGCCCTATTTTCAGACGTAAAAGCAGGCATAATACGCCTCGTTTACGTCTGAAAATTGGTCGTGTGAACCCAGCCTAAATGAGGTTTAAGATGGATCTTGACCAATAAAGTTTAGAGCAACTGAACAAGGTTTACTCAGATGTGCCCAATTGAGCAGAATTTTGTTTGCATCTATAGCCACCAATAACTTTCATCCAAGAGAGCATTGTATTAATATTAAATACTTTATTCCTTTTTGTTAAATAAAATATTGATAATAATTATCTTTATTTAGCGCCAATTTATTCTGCAGCACTTTACAATTTAGAGCCAAAATGTAAAAACATTACAGAGCAATAAACTAATTAACAAATCAAACAAGAGGGGTGAGGACGTGGTTTGCAAGAGCTTACAATCTATGAGGAAATAAAGGAGGTAAAAGTGATTGTTCTGTACAATGGTCCAGCCGTCTTTTATTGTATTAAACAAGTACAAAATTAGATCAGGAATGACACAACATATCATTTTACCGAAGATATTCAGTCTCATCACCCCAGGGTGTTCTTATAAAACTGACAAGTGATGATACACAAACTTTTATTGTGCGGCACCCCTTTTTTTTTTTTTTTATTGCTTAACACAGTACCTGTCATTATCATTATTTAACCTTTTGTGATCTGTTTTTTCTTTGATTACTTGTGGTCTTATAAGTGAACTTAAAGGGGTTGTCCACTACTGCAGAAATGATGACCTATCCACCGGATAGGTCATCAGTACATGATCTGTGGGGGTCCGACGCCCGGACCCCGCACCGTTAAGCCGCTCCGGCTGCCTCCGAGCACCGCACGTACATGCTGGAAGCATGAAAAGGAGCAGACCTGCAGTTCGGCTGCATGGCCCTATGCCATGTACGGAGCCAACTGCTTTCGGCTCCGTACATCGTATAATGGGCCATAACATCCAGTGCCCGCAGGCAGCCGAAGCGGCTTAACGGTGAGATGATTTCTAAGAACGTCAGTGTTTGCCCTCATTCAGACAAGCGTATTTGAGTACGGAAGTGAAACCGTGCACTATAAAAAATAAATTAAAAAAAAAAAAAGACATTAAAACGCATGTACACGCGACAATGAGCAGCGTATTTGTTGTCAGTATTTGTTCAGTATTTTGTCAGTTTAAATTTCTATTCGTATTTGGTTCCATATTTATTCAGTATTTTCATCAGTTTATTACTTCCTGGTTTCTTTCTTTTACGTTCCTTTTATTAAATTGTAATTTTCAAACAATTACAATACAGACATAAAAATGTCTATAAACCATACTTAAATCACTTAATATAACTTATACGTATATTCCAAAGAATCTAAAGAATAAAATAAAGAAAAAACAAAAATGGTTGTGTTATTGCTCTACAATGTACATTTGTTCCCAGGCCACCCAGCTCGTAAATCCTTCACATAAAAAACATGATTTCCATTTAAAGTTAATTCATGACAATGATATTGGTTGACCCTATTTACAACGTTATGAATCGCCTGTAGATTTCCATTTATAGGCCATTTCTAATCTCGCTGGAGACATAATTCTATAGGTAACCCATCTAATAGCCTGGAATTGCTTCCTGGTTTCTAAAACTCCTCCCTGACATTATTTTACAAAGAAATATGGCAAAATAACGCCACTAAAAATGCATAAAATGGTGTAAAATGCCTCAGTCAGACGAGCGCATTAGCAACTAAGTGCCAGAAGCGACTTGGTCTTAAAACAAAAAAAAAAAACTTTCATTAAGTTGTTGTCCCACTAGACGGGCAGATATTCTTTCATGAACGAGCGACGATTCAGTGAGTCGTTTGCATTCGAAAGGCTGTCTATTACACATGATAATAAGCTCTAAAGATTTTCGCTGTTCAGTCGTTACTGCGATCGTTGCTCGTTCCCCTATACCGAATTTCTGATTTGCGAACGACTGGAAAATTTCTGATAAGACGAGGGGATGTGGCAGCGATGAACGATAATCTTTTACTCAGGTAGATGTGGCCGATCCACGGAGATACCACGAGTTATCATTGGTCGTTCGATCGCTGCACGCTATTACACGTGGCGACCTCTTGCCTTTAAACGATTATACAAAAAAATTGTATGTCAATTGCTCTGTCTAAGGCCCCATGCACACGACCGTAAAAAACCTCAGTTTTTGCGGACCGCAATTGCGGTCCGCAAAACCAGAGCCATTCACTTTCATTGAACACTGACACCTTTCCGTAGCACTACGGAAGGGTGTCCGTGCCGTGGAAATGTTCCGGGAATTATGGAACATGTCCGTTCTTTTGCATTTTGTATGCGAGTACGGCCCTAAAATGCGGCTGTCAGTCGGCGGCCGGCCGTGCCCGCAATCGCAGGCCGTGATTGCGGGCACGGTCGTGTGCATGGGGCCTAATATGGCGTTTAATCAAAGGCTTTGTCCACCTTCGCAGTCAATTATTTCTTTTTGTTCCCATGCAACCAAAACGCACAATGAACAACCTTGCAAATAATCTTATTTTACAGCGCTCACCAGATATAGATATTTTTGGGCAGACCTATACATCTCCATGGTAACAGACTACAAGCAAACTCTGTGTAGTCTGATCCTGCAGTCATACTCTTTCATCTGTCCCCTATTTATTGCTAATCTACTGAATGTTTGTTAGCAGGGGACACATACATGGAAAACTATTGGTGCATCCCATGTCAATGTATGAGTGTCTAAACATTACCAACCCCAGCACCGTGCTGAGCTCTCTGGGAACAAATTTTTAGTAATGCAGCATATCAGAAATTTTTAGAAGTGAATTGGTTAACCACTTATGTTGCATGAAATAAGGCGTATGTCACCATGTGACCCCAAATGGTCCATAAACAAAATTAAATTCTCCTTAAATTATATAATCCTGTATTTCCAGAACTGCAAGTAGAGTGCATACCAGACTTCATAGAAAGAGCATTTGGGGCAAGCAATGCTCGAGGGTGGGGACGATCAGTCATTAAAGCAGAGGACACTATACGCGTCAATCTCATATGATCAGCAATTTTTGTGAGACAGAAATTTAAAGCCTTTCTTACAGTCGTGGTCTGTAAACTGTGGCTTTCCAATTGTGGTGAAACGAACACTCAAGGCATGCTGGGAATTATAGTTTTACCGCAACTGGAGAACCACCGGGTTGCAGACCGTTGCCTTAGAAGACAATTTCCAATTTCCAATTTCATCCAGGCACTTCTTACCTTGGTTATCCGATACCATACGTCTTAAAGAGAAATTTCCTTAAATTATAGCATATTCATTAAAGGGGATTACTGTACACAAAGAAAGTTCTCTCTGCTTAAAGGAACGGTAACAGTCGCTTTCCTGGAGCCTTTCACACTTTAATGAACAGACGGCATTTGATAAGTCTTTCTTTAGTCAGACGCCTTAATTTGTCTACTTTATTATCAAGATTAATATTAAAGTATTAAAGGGGCTTTATTTGTTCTCTGGGAGCAGGAAGCGGCTGGTCGTTAAATTCACATTACCAGGGCATTTAAATATTTGCCTTGTCCCTGTTGCATATACAAATTTCAGTCTGATGCCCTAGGCGTACACATCATTTCCTCTGTCCTCAGCGAATACACAAATCATATAAATCTGTGCTCTACAAATGAACTTTACAGGCACCGCAATGTCACAGCATAAATTATACAAAAATATAAAATCATTAAAGTAAATCATGTATCCATTTTTTTAAATTTTTCTTTTGAAGGTGGTAGGCAATGAGATGTTAGATTATTTCTATTTACCATACACCATTGAATTTTTTGTATTTTTAGCAGTTTTTAGCACTATAAAAATATCTAAATAAATACAAAAAAGATAAAATGAGAAAACATGAAACTTTTAATACAAAAGTAAAAAAAACAACTAAATCATCACACAGATAAAGTTCAAAAAGTACAAAAATATTTTTTTACAAATTTAGGTGAGAGAATTTAGCGGTGAGAAGAAATAGTTTATTTAAATAAAATTCTATTAAAATTTTTTGTACAAAAGGTATTAAAATAGCAAAATAAATAAAATCTATGGGGTGACTTAAAAGGGATTCTAAACCTTTTTGATAAACTCAGTTCATATTAAATGTAAACTAAATATGCCCTTAGTATTTTATGTCATAAGATGGTTGTAGTATAGAATAAGTAAGAACCTCTAGCTGTCCGCTTCCTGACTGCAGAGGGTATCCTAGGGGCAGATATACTGTCCATGCACCTTCCCATCCCATCAAAATTTATACAACCCCTTACAACAGATCCATTTATTTCTGCGTCTGTCGAAGATAATGCTCGGCAGCTCCATAAAAATTAATGGAGCGGTGGTCGAGCATGCGCTCTACCGCTCCATTCCTATGGGGCTCCCAGGAACACCAAGATAAGCCCGTTCTCGTGATTGGTGGGGGTCCCAGCGGCCAGGCCCCTACCAATCAGATATTTATCACCTGTCCTGTGAATAGGTGATAAATATCGATTAGAAGAAAACCCCTTTAAGGCCAAAAGTGGATCTTCGGGTCTGCAGATGAATTGAGGAAGCCGTACATAGATATCAATGTGTGCACCACAGCTTACATAAAAGACAACTAACCAAGTTAAAATGTAGTATATGTTGATGAGCTTAAGGGGATTTTCCCATTAAGATAACCCTTGTCCACATGCTCTGTTAGGGCATATGCACAACATAGAGTGGGGTCCCCTGCTCACGGACCTTCCCAATTAACCAGGGAAAAGAGCCACTGAATGGGAGCCATGTAATGTTAATTTTATCTGCAGTGGCCGCTTCAGGAGAGATGCTGCTTTCCCCAATGACGACAGCTGGCTGTGGGTTTTAGCTGCTGGACCTGTGGCGATCAGATGATCACAGGCGATTGTCCAGTTGGGACAACTCACATAATATATGAAATAACCCCACAAGGGTTGCAAATTATTATTTCTATAAGCATCTTCAGCCTTGCTCCCTGACTCTCATATTCAGTAAGGTCTACTACTTCTACAGTAAGGCCCCATGCACATGGCCATGCCCGTAATCATGGGCCGCGATTGTGGGCACGGCCGGCCGCGCCCACATTTTCAGCCCGTGCTCCCATACTTTGTAAAAAGCAAAAAAGATACGACATGTCCTATTTTTTGCGGTACACTTCTACGGCTCGGACACCTTTCAATAAATGGGAAGATATCCACGGACAATAGAAGTGAATGCATCCGTAATTGTGGACCGCAATTATGGACAAGAATAGGACATATTTCACAGATCATTTCTACAGAACGGACACCCATCCGTAAAAAATACAGAAAGGTGTCCGTAGCCCATAAAAATTAAGGGGTCCGTAATTATGAAAAATACGGTCATGTGCATGGGGCCTCACCCAGCTATTATAAAACTTGAAGTAAGTGCCTTCATGGTTGTTACTCGTAAGATTCTATAGGTCCACCCCATATAACAGTACCATACACAGATATTAATACCACTGGAATAACTGATCTCACGGACATTCCTACAACTTAGTGAAATGTCAGAAATGTCTATTAGTTGCTTTATAAAATGTAACTTTTTCTGACAAACAATAAATGTCACGTGAAAATCTAAATCCAGTTTAATCCTTCTTGTAAAATTGTGTTTAAAAAGGAATCTCCAGCAGCCAGCACCATGCTTCTAGATATACAAATCGTAGCTATGTACATAGAGGACCTGTCACCTCTCCTGACATGTCTGACTTAGTAAATACTATATTTCCCATAAAGCGATTCTGGAGAATCGTTTTCTAAGAATGCTGGCTGTGCCGTTCCTCTCTTATTCCTCCTGGGAATTTATAAATTAATAAATGGGTGTTACCGATTGGGGTGGGGGTCCCTACAGTCGAACACTGTCCAATCAGTGCCATACAGTGTAGGAACACGCCTCTCTGACAAGGGGAATAATAACAACCTGTTCATTTATTCATTAATTTCTAGGAAAAATAACAGAGGAATGGCACAATGCAGAGTTGTAAGAGAATATGTTCTAGCATTGTTATTTTATTGGGAATACAAGTATTTACTAAAACAGACATGTCAGGAGAGGTGCCAGGTTCTCTTTAATATAATGTCGTTTATACTATGCTTCATCAGATCCGATCACTGTTCTGCTCATCCTGATCTTAAATGGACAGCTAAACACAGGTATAATACACCTGTCAGAATGAGGTTTAACAATGTAGAGTAAGGGTATGTTCACACGGCAGCCTCCGTTACATCTGAAATTACGGAGCAGTTTTCAGGAGAAAACAGCTCCGGAATTTCAGCCGTAATGGCATGTGCAGGCGTCTTTCGCTGCGTCCATTACGGACGTAATTGGAGCTGTTTTTTCAATGGAGTCAAGGGAAAACGGCTCCAATTACGTCTCAAGAAGTGACAGGCACTTCTTTGACGCGGGCGTCTTTTTTTAAAAAAAAAAAAAAAAAGACGTCGGCACAGAACATCGTAAAACCCATTCAAATGAACGGCCAGATGTTTGCCGGCGCTTTGGAGCCGTATTTTCGGTCGTAATTCGGGGCTAAATTTTCTGCAGCAATTCCGTTGTGTGTGGACAAGCCCTATGAAATCCATACACCCGCTGCAGAAACAGCCAAATTCAGCTGAATAGAACGGATTTTCACGCATGGAAAATTTCTGCAACAAAATCTGCCGCGTGTGATATTTGATAACAGATGAAGTGCCCCCTGCTCCGTTTCTAGTGAGTCTCCAACCCCCTGACTGCCAATTTTGGCAAATATTTAATGGGACAATTATACCCGCTAGTTTTGCATATTAAAGCTACATGAACTGGGCCTTAATTTAAAGGTAAATGCCCTTAAATTGTGAATAAAAATGTTAATCCTGTTTTTTGGAAATTATGCAGCAAATGTGATGTGAAAAAAAAAAAGTTACTTCTATGAATGGGATAATGGGCCAACATATCCAGACCTGAGGAGGTCTTACTTCTTTTGTTTTCTACAATCACGGCCGTCATCCCCCTCATCTATCTTCCAGACGTCATGTCTATCTTTTAAACATCCCTCCACCAACTTTAAGATTGTCCTTAGGTTTATAGACCAGGGCCGTGTTGGATCTGTACGACTTGTGCGATACGGGTCTCTTGTTCTTCTTTCCAGATGAGTTTTTAACAGTCTCCTTTGGTGGTGGCATGGGAATAGGTTTCCATGGGATGGGGTTATAAAAGCCTGGGGCAGGATAAGAACTTCCATCATAATAACCTAAAATAAACACATAAAAATAAATCATTACAAGAGTGGAAACCACAACAAGTATAACATAGCTGTATTGTTCTGCCAAAGGTGGAGATTTCCAGTGCCGCTTATTTCTCAGGGAAATGACAGAAAATAGGATCAAATTTGCTTAAAATTACAGAAAAGTCACAGGGAAATAAAGCATCAGGCATATTAAAAACCAACTCATTTGACACAAGTTTACCCCAAAAGAGGGACGACGACAATCAGGCTGCCTTCATTTAACGTAGATTGCAAACGGATACGGTCTAAGGCCCAATTCACATTACATTAAATGGCCTAAGCTTGACATATATGCCGGGAAAAGCTTCCGACGTATACGTTAAACAAAGGTTGTAACGGATGCCTAACAGCGGCATCCATCAAAGACTTTAACAGTATCTGTTAAAGGGCTACGCCATGAACTAGGGTCACGAAAGTTCATGACGTAATGGAGCCCCATGTACACGGTTAGCGTGTACACACCAGGAGATTTCCAGATGTACATACTAAACGTAGTGCACAAGATGTGAAGGGGGCCTAAATCAGCAGGGGCCGCCCACAAGTACCTAAAGTGTATGGACAGCTTTAAAAGTTCAATAAAGAAAAACAAATTAAGGGGGTTTAATAAACCTAAAGGGTTGTCTGGATTCAAAAAAACATTTTTACATTCCCTATTAAGAGTTACTAGAGGGAGTCCCCGTTTAGGAGCCTCATCTATTAGCCGATGCAGGGAGTGCCTACAAAGAGCATTTCTTGTTCTGGTGAACCTGAAAATAGAAACTGTGTAATGCCTAATTCCCCCTGTGGTGGCACTGCAGGAAAATTGAACAATTCCCTAACAGATTACAGCGGATTGCTGGGATTACAGCTATAAAACAAACTGTGATCCGCTTATTGTCAGATGCTTCTTCTAACAAAAAGCCCATTATGTTGGCCCTGAAGTGCCAAATATGCATTCTTTTTAATAAGGGGAAGAAAGATAAAACGGCAGAATCTCTGACACCAATAATCTTGGGGGATTAAGTCGGTTGAAATTTTTTTTTTTAATCCTTTCATTCCTCTAATGGGGTGCCGCTATAGATATTAAATAGTCTACTGTATCTGGATAGCTTTACTGTCTAAGAGAGGAGTCATCTATGAGAGGTTTAATAAAGATAGAGGACTGGTAAGTGTCTCGATGGAGGTGGTTTGGTAAACTACCAACCGCTAAAAATTACGTAAAATACATCTATATATATACACACACACATTATAATCTCTCTCTAGGTAGGTCGATAGATGCAGCATTAGATGCTAATAAAAGGTTCTTGAAAGTAAAGTAGTTCTTTCCGGGGAGGGTAGTAGTGATTATCTCCCCCATTCTCCGCTAGTAGATATAAAACGGGTGAACTATACATGTACCAGAGAATGTCACAGATGGAAGAAACTTATCTAACTAATCTGCAAACATACACAACATAAGAAGAAACATGTGGATTGCCCATCAGTTCTCTCTTTTAAGCATAAGCTATTGTTTGGCCAGGAATCATTACTAAGCCTCGTCTTTATGATTTATTTACATGGTCTCTCTATGCCTTTCAATGAACCATGAAGGTTATCTATCTGCCAACCACCAGTACAAGAGTGACAAATATACACGCTGTGGCAAGACCCCGAGAGGCCATGATGACCGAGGAGCTGACCTCCGATTGACAATCCGCAATCTTGAGTACAGATGCCGAGACAGTGGTTGACAGCAGGAATGTGCGAAGCTCACAATGTCAGTATGTTTTACCCATGAGGACACAGCACCAAACGCTTCACAGCAGACCTGAATGTAAGCTCTGGCATATGTTATGCACAGGGGTGGGGGGGTGTTTGAGACGCCAATGGAAACTGTCAGCACTTTATGAGCTTCCAACAAAGGTATGAAAAGCATGCCTGGCCTGTCTCCACCCCAGAAAGGCAGTAAATGTATTTACCATGTATAAAACACTATAGCTTGTAAAACTTGAAATGGAAAAATCATTGGACATTGTACATCATTTGTTTTTATGCTAGAAAAAAAATTATATATATATATATATATATATATATATATAGAGAGAGAGAAACATTTTTAAAACAAAAGTTTAAAAAAAGTATATCAATTTACTGCATCACCAAAATGATATATTATCCAAGACCAGCAGAAAGTCCATATAAAAAAGAAAAAGAAAAAGTTTATTACAAACATAGAAGAAATATTCCTTTGATGAAAGCGGTTATTCCCATCTTATAATGTTATGGTATATCGCTAGGATATGCTATAGTCCATCACTATTTGATGGGTCGGGGTACGAGTCCCGGCACCCCCGCCGATCAGATGTTTTGAAGGGGCCGTAGCGCTCCTACGCGCATGGCTTCCCCTTAATTTCCTTTACTCCTCACACTGAATCGTTGACACCCTTGTAGCAGAGGTTCATAGTATTAAAGCCTTCTACCATTCAAGTGAATGTGAGAAGGCCGTAATACTTTGAACTGCAGCTACAAGCATGTCGGCCATTCACAATGTGACCTGGAAAGAAACTGAAGGGGAAGCAGTGTCGGGAGTCGGACCCCGACCGATCACATATTGACAGCCCATCCGGAGGATAAGCCATAAAAATTTTTGGGCGTGGACAACCCCTTTAAATGACCTGCAAAATTAAGGAGCATCATACCCTGTGAGTAGAGCGGATGATATGTGTAAATCAATAAATGAAGAAACTTTGTACTACTATACATGGCCTGGACAGTCCTAGATTTGGAGGCCCCAGGGCACTGCCAGCATCCAGCTCTATAAGAGTTAACATTTGGTATTAAGTTTCATGTCTATGGGCGCTATTATACGACTCTGCAGAGCGTTGCGATGGCTTTGAATACAAAACGGCTAAAACTGAATTTTAATCCTCAGATAACCTAGTAAAGCTGTACTTACTGCTGCTCCCAGTTTGGGAGATGTGAGAATGTTTTTGAAAATATATCTTTCGTACAGTAGATCCATTTTGCTTTAATATAACTCATTTGTCTAGCTTCATCCTAAAACCTCTGAAGGGGATTAATATTTTATTAGAAGTATTTCCATTTAAGGGATAGGGGTCAAAACTTTGGTCTGTTCCATGCAGGCAACGCACGGATAGACCCATTGTTTGTGAACATGGCGCTCAGGCTGCGTGCCGTAACCATCCTCCTGCCGCCCTGCTATGTTTTATGCATGGTGCAAAACTTCAAAAGGAGTGGTTGTGGCACCCAGCTTAAAAGGGTTTCTCCTTAATATATATTTATCACCTAGCCACAGTATAGGTGATAAATGTCTGATCGGTTGGGGCCCAACCGCTGACACTCACATCGATCCCGAGAATGGGTTTACCTGGCCGTCCCTGTAGACCACATATGAATAGATCAAACGCCATCTCCGACACCCCATAGAAAGTGAATGGAACAGTGGCCGAACATGCTCAGTACTGCCCCATTTATATAGGGCGCACAGGAACAGTCAAGTAAGATTCTCGGGATGAAGGTCCCAGCGGTCGTACCCCCACCAATCAAATATTTATTACCTATTGTATGGATTATAGATATTCTATGGTTATAAATATTGATTATGGAAATACCCCTTTAAGAAACGCTGTTTATCTACACCAAAAACACCCCCTTACCTCCAACAGAACCCTTCCCCATCTGTACGTTGAAGCATCCCAAGCACAGAAAGACTGGTCAGGAAGGAGGGTAAAGGGACTTGAGGTCAAGCCCAGCAAGTCAAGGTGGCCTGTGACCGCCACATACAGGAGGAGACCTAATACAGAGGTAGCTGTGAGCTCATTTGTTTCAATAAACATGGCCACCTCGCCATTTGGTCTCCTCCTGTATGGGGCTGTTGCTGGCCTCTTTGGTTTGCTGAACGGAGGTCATGGGACCCCGAATTATCAGACATGTATGTATTATCCTCTGGAAATGCCCTAAATGACTAAAGTGGGCAACTCCTTTCATGACAGATCTATAACTTGGTTCCATTAAACAATAATCTGGGCTTCTGGCGCTCATTCAGACAGTAGGGAAGATTTATCAAAACTGGTTCAAAGGAAAGGTGGAGCATACCAACCAATCAGAATCCAGCTCTCATTTTTTTCAGAGGTCGTTTTTGAAAATTAAAGGGGTGATCTGATTGGTTATTATAGGCAATTCCTCCACTTTTTATTTGCACCGATTTTGATAAATCTCCTTCCGTGTTTCTCAGGTCATATACGGAGGATTACACAGGTGAATTACTTGCCATCAGAGCGTCATTATCGTACATCTTTGCTCTTTAGGAAATCCTTACAACTTGACCGGTTAGCGGTACTTGAGGCCGGGTCTTGCACACACCTGTTAATTTCCCATTGACATAGCCATAGCTGTTTAGCGTAGGACGTGGTTTGTTTTTGGACTCTTCCAACCACTCCTTGAAGATCCGCTCTGCCTTCTCCTTCTTCTCGCTCTGCTCAGCTAAACGTTTCTCCTCTTCTTCCTGAACAGAAACACATCAGATACCAATTACCTCATTATATCTGCCCCCTGTCCCCTCTGCATAATAACCTTCCAAACCAAGTATGATGAACAATGGATAGGGTAAAATAAAGCAGTCGACAGGTTCTAGATTTCTTTCATCTAGAATGCGGGTTCCAGCTAGTTGTCCTATGTAATGACAGTAATAGACTCTTTCTATAGCAGCGAGTGGGATGTGTATTCTCTGCCGCTCTGCAAACTGCAAGGTCAGGTCTGTTTCCGATCACCGCACAGTTCATTAAAAAATATGTAGGCTGCTCTGCAATCTCCCTTAAGGCCCTATACCTCAGTGCCGTTTCTTATTTGCCATTTTACAAATACTCCATAAATGTATTCATGGAACTTATTAATATCCTCTCCATTTCCAGGAGGGATTGTAATTCATGGTTACTGGAATGTGCTGCACCCACAAAATGGTTAACGTAAAAAAAATAAAAAAAATAAAAAAATAAATAAATATGAACGGGTCTTCCGGAAGGGCTAGTCCAGTCACCACAAAGAAAATTACATTTTAATTAGAGCTTCGGGGCCTTCTATTATGGGACAACACTACCTGCTCAGCAAGAATTTAATTTATACTCACACGGTATGCCAATTTATATAGAAAGGGAAATGTACGTAAAGTAAATTCTAAAACAGGTCATTTTTTACATGATGTTCACATCTGCGATGCGGCTCCGTTGCAAAGGACTTCAGATTTGATGAACAATAGTGCACCATGCAGAGCTATTCTTCCCGTCAAAGAGACCCACACCAAGGCGGGACCCAGAGACGTTAATAAACGTGTATCCTTTGTTTTAAAGCCTCAATATTACATCTTATATAAAAGTGCAGCAGTATAAAGCCAGCTTCTATCCCTTACACACGTATGTAAAGACATCTGAATAGTCTGAGAAGAAACAGTGACAGTCATTATTCCGGACAACATGCCCACCCTTAACCATTTTGTTATATTTAAAAAAATAAAAGTAAAAAAATTCTGGGAGTAATTTCTTAATATAGCTTTATAGCAGGCAGAGTTCAGATTTTTTTGATGCGGAGCTTCAAATCCACAGTATAGAGTTAAATGATAATATTTTGTTTGCTTGCAGCTGCCACTAGGGGGAGCTTACCGCATACAGTACCATTATTCAGTTAAATGTCTGAATAGTATGCCCCCTCTAGTGGTGGCTGCACTAAGCCTCAATTTTAATATTTAACTCTAATGGCATAGAGGGGATTTGGAGCTCTATATCAGAAAACTGGCATCAAAAGGCAAAAATTCACTTCACAAAGAGATTCCACTAAAATTTAGAAACATCTGATTAATACAGCAGAAAGACATAGAAATGCGGAGTTTAAGTTTGGTCAAGCCTAGTCTCAGTCCTCCACTCAATGTCAATTTTGCAAAGACTTTAGTAATTCAAGACCGACTGGTTGCTAGGGACACACTGCCTGGCAACCCCTTATAAAGGGCTACAGCCCTTCGAAAGTGTGTTCTCGCAACCAGTCTCAAACTAATAAGCCGCCTAGCTGGATGGACACTTTGCCAATGCAAGGAAAGGGGAAGAGCAGCGTGGCAGAAGATAGTAATTCCCCATCTCAACCGGCTTTATTAATCAGAAAGTAGAAAGTGAGGCAGCACGACCAATTCAGTTTATTCCTCACTTTCCTCTATATAGTATGGTCATTGGACTGTGACCCCAGAGGCGTGCACCCTCCCTATCTATCTATTTGTCTGGTGCGGCTGATCTTTGTTTTTGCTTTATTAATCAGATTTTTCTAAAAATAATAAGTTAGGAAACGTCTTTATAACGCATTTGGATCTAGTGGCGATCAGACAATACAGACCTTTAGTCTCCGCTTTCTCTCTTGCTCCTCTTCTCTCTTCTTATTCAGCCATTCTTCGTACCGCTCTTTACTCTTCTCTTCTATTAAACGTTTCTGCTGTTCTTCCAATGCTTTTTCCTGACTCTCTTTGAAAAGTTTTTGTTCCTTCTCTTTTCTTTCCTGTATGAGAAAGAATAACACAATTTCTTCCTTTAGTAGAGCTCATAGCTTTCAACGCCAAATATAAAGTTAATTTAAAAAAAATTAAAAACGTTCTTTAAATATCCGACAGCTAAGTGCAGGCTAAAATAACAAGACACGAGCAGAGACATACAGAACCAACAATGCCAATATCTAACTCAACCTTCTTACAACATGCAGCTCCGAGTCAATGATGGAATCTCTTCTTTTTGTCTTCTTAATATATCATATAAATGAATCCTATGGATATATTATATAAAATCATTTGATGTGAAAAGACTACGTATAGGCGTTTTCTAGGAATACAGGCCTAAAGGAACAGAGCAAAAGTGCTATACGCTTCTAAAGTTAAGAAGGGGCCTTGTTCCCCAGAAACTGCGCCACTCTTGTTCATTGGCTTATGTCCGGTATTGCAGTTCAATGTCATTCAAGTGAAGCAGAGCTGTAGTACCAGGCACGGCCAACGGATAAGAGTATCCCTGTTTCTGGGGGAAGGGGGTGGATAAACCGGATTTCTAATACCCTTTAAATAAACCCAGCACGGGGTCCGGGGTTCAAATCCAACCAAGAACAGCATCTGAATGGAGTTTGTATGTTCTCCCTGTGTTTGCATGGGTTTCCTCCGGGGTCTCCGAATTCCTCCCACGCCCCAAAAAACATACCGATAGGGAATTTATATTGTGAGCCCCGATGGGGAAAGTAAAAGAGGACCTCTGTACAGCGCTGCAGAATATGTTGGCGCTATATAAGTAACAGAAATAAATAAAACCCTGTAACACTAATCAGAAAACAAATACAAATTGGATGCTCGCGGATCTGGAATTAGTTGATATTAAAACTACAAATAAGTGAAAAAATAAAGTAATGTAAGTCATAAATGGTAGATACTAATGCACCACGTAATTTGGACAAAACAATAACGTTTCTATAATCCAACACTACCGGTACTTGATGTGTGTGTCAGATTATCAAATATTCTGAATTATTGCAGGGTCATAGAGAAAGATCTAAACTTTACCGGCAAGGATAGAGAGCGTTCAGGAAATCTAATTGGTTTTCGGGTGGGACTTTTCAAAGTCGACATCATGGCCCCAGAGCAGAGACCCCGTTCTCCGCGGCTTCGGTCCCGGAAGCTCCTGCAAGGGTCACGTGGCGTCGCATCCAATTGCTGGCGATCACACATTGTTCATGGCAGCATTCTCGCGGAGGCCAGTGACTGGCTGCAGCAACACGACTGATGAACATCACGTGACCGCTGCAAGAGTTTCTGGGGCTGGGGCGAAAAAGACCTCAGTGCTGGAGCGGGGAGCACTTCAGGGGGCAAGTATCTCCTAGTTTATTATTTTACACCATCACCTGCCCTGCTGCCAATTTTGAAATGCCCCAGATAACGATAACCCCTTTACGTTGTACAGTCATGCCATGCCATCGCTTTGCACAGGTCACAGAGCAGGCCTAGAAAACTATCCCACAGAAGTCAATGGGACCCCTACCGTTCACAGGTTCCTATGCTGTAAAGCATCCCTCTAAATGCTGTGAACATCAGCACAGGCAAGATGGCCACCCCCATAATCGTGTACAGAAAAGAGAATAAAAAACAAATTTACAATTGAAGAGTAAAAACAGATTAGAAAGAAAGATTAAGTTTTACTCTCTGGTTTTAATTCGGAAAAAAATATATAATTTATACTTTCCCTTTAAAGGAAATTTACTGCATATATAGGTCTATATATTGTCCCCCACAGTAACGTACCATGTGCTCGGTACAGAAATAGAAAATTAAATTGGAGAATATTTTTTCCCAAACACAACAAAAGGAAATGAGGTTTTCCTCCTTGCAATTCAAGTTCCAAAGGGCACATTTAAATAATTGTCTTTGGATGCCCTGCGTGCTACTTTAACACTTCCCTCTCATCCCCTAGATGGAAAAAGTGAACAAAAATACTTTTTTTTTTTTTTTTTTTTAAAGCAATTCATTCAGTTCCATTCATTTAGAGCTCTTGCATGTCTCCGGTAATCCCTTGCTTCCTTTTTTATTTGTTCTGCTGCTTTACATTCGGTAGAGTCAGAACAATTTCATGACATTGACTGAAGCTTCTGATTTGTTAATTATACCCTTAGCGAATGGCCCCACCAGTTTCTTGGAGCCACATTAACTAATAGCAGACTGGCTGTTTGCCAGCGGAGATAATTGCATCTTGTTTTATTGTCATAGGGTTACTGTGCGAGTCTCTCGGCTTCATACCTCATCTTCTGTTATGTGGAAACACCTGGTAGGTTTTATATGCGATCTGAATACATATAAAACAATCTTTCACATACTTTCTAAAAAACTTATAGGCAAAACTGTTTCCAAGATAGTTTTCTAGATAAATCACCGTAATCCTTTAATCATAGGGTTTTAAAACAATGCCCAACAATTACTCATGCAGTCAGCTCCGGTAAATGATCCCACACGTTCCCAAAACTCTAGGCAATGCGAGTCCTCATGGAGGGAAAAGACGAACATGAGGACGGGTGGTATTTTTATTTCAACCGGTCACTGTCTGTCTACGTTGCTTCAAAAATATTTTACCATAGGAGGTTGATTGAACGTTATATTGATCCAGTAGGATACTCGTAGACCAGCAGCCACCTGAAGACTGTCAGACCTTCATGACTCTTCATATACCAGCCTCTCAGGTGCACGTAGGGTACATCTAGACAATGATCTATTACTGCAAAGTAAAAATTATTTTGGAAAAAGAACTTGAGATTCTTAGTTTTAAGTCAACTTGCCACTTCACATCGTCCTCATTCAAGAAGGTCTCTACTCTAATGTAAAGCGCTGGACCACATCTATAAACCTAATACAAGGACTAAAGGCCTCTTTATATGGGACAAATTATCAAACCCCTGGCGATCGATCGGTGGTTTGGAAATTTGTGTAGAAGGATCTGATGGTCCCTACCATCAGAACAAGGAGCAAATTGTAATGATAATTGATTGGTGAACCAGGTCGTAGCAGTCATACACAGTCGAGTCACATTAATATGACCACCTCCTACTTTCAAAGTCAGCAGCGCGTAGCCCATAAAGGAAATTATGTAGACATATCACTCGTTATTGCCATGGGCAAAAGGGGCGATTTAATCAGAGTTGCAAAAAGGAATGATTATTGACATCAGAAAAAAAGGCTTCAATATGCATCGGAAACGGACCACCGATGATTGGCAAAGGGTTGCCTTCTCCGATGAGTCAAGTTTGCTGCTTTATCGAACAGATGGACGTTGGTGTGTCAGGCGAGAAACATCAGAGAGCAAACCCCCTGCAACCATTGCTGGAAGAACACAAGCCGGTGGCCGCATCGTTATGGTCTGGGGAATCTTTTTATGGCATTCTCTGGGCCACTCATCCATGTGGAAGGCACTCTGAACCGATTTGGGTATGAATGCATGTAGATCACATCCACCCATATATGCGGTTTGTCTTCCCTGGGGAAGATGGAATCTGCTAGCAAGATGGTGCAACATGTCACACGGCTAGAAATGTCTGATCATGGTTGGAAGAGCACGACAAAGACTGTGGGACCACCTGGATCGTCTTGTTCGCTCTATGGATCCTCCCAAACGCACCCTCCAGCAAGTGTGGGATGTACCGCAGTCTGCATGGCTCCAGATACCCGAGACAAACTACCAGCACCTTATCGAGTCACTCCCAGCCAGTCTAGCTGCTGTCCGTGCTGCACACGGCGGTAACTCTGGATATTAGCTGGAGGTCATAATAACAAGACTCGACTGTGTATAAAGTGGTCAACATCCTAACGCCAAGTTTATCGGACATTGCTGCAACTTTGACCACAAGGAGATTCAATATGGTTTCACACAAATAACGGGGTCGCTCATCAATGAAGCAGCGGATGGTGTTATGCCCCTATCTGATGTAGGCATGTCGAAGCCCATAGCTATATGTATCAAGCAATTACAGTCAAAAGGGTTCTTCACTTTGGACAAACCCTACTTGTTAGAACGGTCCCTTGACAATAAGCGGATCAAAAAGTGCCACCTGTGATCTGTGGGGAAGCCTGGCAGTAAGTGTTCCATTTCCCTACAGCGCCACCACAAGAGAAATTAAGCATTACACAGTGCCAGTTGAAATCAATGGCTTATCTGTGTAATGCAGAACAGGACAGGTCCTCCAGAGCAAGAGACGCTCTTTGTAACCACTCTCCACTCCGGCCAAAAAGATGAGGATTCTGAACACGGGTAATCTAAACTAAACAACCTTTTCAAGTAGCATTTTTGGCAGTGAAAGACTGGACCACCTGCAAACAAAAATACATGTTGCTTTTGCCTAAAGAATAAATCTGACATCAATTAGTGCATTAGCAAGTATTTTTTTGTTTTTACACTACGAGCATTTCAACATTATTCTGCACCCCATGTAAAGGTGATATATGTGAAAGGAAAGATCATGGGGGCACGATTCTGGAACATTAGGGCCCTTTTACAAGGGCCAATGATCAGGCAAACGAGCGTTCACAAACCGTTCGCTCCCGATGATCGTTGGATCAGCCGATGAACGAGCATCGGCTGATCATATAGTTATCAGCAGCACATCTTCCTGTGTAAACAGGGAGACCTGCTGCCGATATGATAGAAATGTATGGGGACGAGTGATCATAGAAACAAGCGCTCGTCCCAATACATAGCACCTTGTGAAAGCAGGAAATTAGCGCCGATCAACGAGCGGTCTCATTGATTGGCGCTCGTTGCTACGGCCAAAATGGGCTTATGTTTAAGGACCCTTACAGTCAGTCTCTCACTAGCCCGATATCAGGGAGCAATAGTCTTCCGGTCACTGCCTACCAAATGCAAACATATGCATAAGTTTTTTGGTTCAACGTCCCTTTAAAAGATCTGATAAAGCAACCGTCTAATGTCTTGCAGATTCACCTTTTTACAACATTTACCTACCTCGACAAACAATGTGACTTGGTAAAGAGAAAAAAAAAAAAAAGTCACTACATTTATGCTATTTTCATGTCGGTTTCTGAAAGGTAACACGTCTATAGAAATCCCCGATACGTGTACAATACAGGTTCTCCAAATAGTCACTTACAGAACATCAACCGTGTGTTTAACAGTCATCAGAAATCACGGCACTTACACGAGAAAATGACAGCACATAAATCTAGTCAAGCGATATTTACCAGCTTAATTCAATAGCCGCATGGTTGAATCATGAAAAAAACAGACAGAAATTCCTATCAGACAGGTCATTTGTAAAGCATAGACGGTTCAGTGTTTGCCTGGGCTGTTTGTTCTATGCGATTGCTCATTGTTCTTTTATGATATATCGATGTATACTTGTAGGAGTCAAATTGTGTACATTATATGAACTGAACATGGACTTTTCATTTCTCCTCACAATACTTGAACCACAAGCAAGTTGTTGCATGCCGCCCGTAATTTGGAGTGTAATCACATATCCATGGACAGCTATACCATAGTCGATGCTTTAGAATAAAACATGTCTTGTTCAAAGATCTGGTTTATTTCCCTTTACAAAGCCAGATACATCAAAGAACCAGGACTTGTATACTTTAAGGATTTACGTTCTCACTTCTGCATGTAGTTCCTTTTGTTATAAAAGTTAGTCAACCATTATAATAATATTCACAAGCATAAATAGGAAAACATATGATCAAAGAGGAAATGGAGTAAAGTTGGAGACACATCAGGAGCCAGGAAACCAATGTGCCGACAAAAATTTACTGCCATCGTCTAAACTCTGAGACTGATCCTCCACGATGGAGGCACATGTTTTATAACGCAATCTGATGGCTCCTGAATCTACACTATTGTGTCTACAACAAAACTTATTACATTCAGAGCCAAAGTTCGCACTGAAACGTGTTCGTCTGAGTTCATCCTTAACTTTACTTAAAGAGTAACTGTACTTTCAGAAAACTTTTGATATGTCATAGGGACACATCAGAAGTTTTGATCCTTGGGGGTCCAGATACTGAGACTTCATAGTCTTCTCATCTTAGGGATGATGAGTAGCACCGATTACAGCCGAAGGTGCAGGACGCTCAGCTGAGTGCTTCTACACCTTCATTTCAACGATGGTCGGGGTTTCAGCACCCAGACCCCCACCGATCAAAACTTCTGATATGTCTCTATGACATCAAAAGTTTTCTGAAAGTGCAGCTACTCTTTAAAGTGGCTCTGTCACCACATTATAAGTGGCCTATCTTCTACATAATGTGACCGGCGCTGTAATGTAGATTACAGCAGTGTTTTTTATTTAGAAAAACGATCATTTTTTACCTATTTTAGCTTTATGCTAATGACTTTCTTAATAGACAACTGGGCATGGTTTACTTTTTGCCCAAGTGGGCGTTGTAGAGAAGTGTATGACGCTGACCAATCAGCGTCATACACTGTGAGAACAGAGATAAGCTGCCGACTAAAGTGTCTGGCAGATTGGAAACCGCTTCCTCTCATATCACCTACCTGAGGGTTAAGATTGGGAAAACTCCTGACTCCATATATACTCCTAATTACCCGCCCCTAATGCACAAGAAACAAACCAAACTTCAACACTGGGAATCTCTCCCTATTACTTTAATGGGCAGAGTAAACCTTATCCAGATGATGACCTTCCTAAACTTCTTTACCCACTCCAAACCATACTGCTTCCTTTGAAACATTTAGACATTACCTCTTTAAATTAAAGCATTTACGAAATTCTTATGGTCCGGTAAGCGACCCAGAACACCCCTGGCTAAGCGGACCTTGAACAGGGAGAAGGACTGAACTTACCTAATTTCCAGGGCTACAACCTAGCATGTCTGGGAAGACACATACTAGACTGGGTACACCATTCTAGCTATTATTCCCATTACTCCCTAGAGTCCGCTTTAGTGGAACCCCACAACATCACAGCTCTCTTTTACACAACACATAAGCTACTCTCCTATCTCCTGCGAAGCACTCGGTTGTTATACGTGACATGGTATCCACTTGGAAAGAGCTTCGGAAACGCTATGGCCTTTCATTCCAACTCCACAACTACCTTCAACTTCGGAAACACACAGAATTTCAAGTTGGACGGCCTAAAAAAAAATTATTTGAGGGTTGGAAACAAAGGGACACCTGTACCATGCACACATAATGCATGACCCCGTGTCTGAACCTACACAAAATCATGACTTACCAGGTAACCAGACTTTCCAGTACATCCAATTCAAATCTCACGTAAACTCTCTAACGAAATCTCGGTCTATGCTGTTTATAAAATAGTGGGTTAGATCATCGGTTTCTGACCTATACTTGGCTGCCAGAGACAAACGTGGACCGCAAATACACCCATACTTACAAGGCTAGTTCGGGGTTCCAACATAGTGTCCATCATTTTAATATGAAAACTAGCGCTGCATATATCGCTACTCCGCCTGTCAAATCTGACTGAATAATACACTCCGACACAAGTGTGAACAGAACCTAATTTAGGACTCAGAAGACCAAGGTCATTGGAGTAGACAATTATGCGTGAAAGGGCTAAAGACAAATGTCAGACGACTAACCAGCAGCAAGGAGGATAGATACAGTTCTGGAAATCATGGACAGGTCATTGAGAAATCTGACGACTCAAACAGCAGACATGACAGTCCAAAGAAACGCAACTTAAAGGGTCCTCCAGGAGTCGAAATTTACTTGATGACACTTGACATTTAATAATAGGGTGATGCAAAAGCAAATGTCTTAACGTAATAATTAAAACCGAGGCGTTCATATTTAAAGGAGACTGCACGCATCGTATACATTTATGGCATTTCAAGCAAGATCAGGAGATCTCCTGGCAGGATCCACACGAGCCATTTTATAAATCATTCTAATAATTTACTGCCATGTACATGGCTCGAATTAACAAAGGCTCGAGTTAATGTATAACTTGATTACTATTTTCAGCCTCCATCTGGCACACACATCAATACTATTGTTTCCACAAGAACATGATAGGTTGGGCTTGACTTATAAAGCAGTCACACCTTTACATACCAACGCTCTGTCTAAACACGCATGGCTCGGCTCTCAACACTGTAGATAAATGCTTTTCCTACCGTCGTGTATGAACGGCCGCGTGACAGATCTGACCGTGTAAATGACTCAAGTGATGCTCTTAATAATCTCAGATGGGCACTTAGTAGTATTTTGGGTGAAAGTGAGATAGCATCTCCCTATGGAGTCTGTGTGTGTATATATAGACATCACCAAAACATACGTACATGCTGCAACAAGCCCAAGTCTATACGGCAGAGCAGAACATTAGGTAAAACTTTCTAAAACCCCCAAAAATGTAATATCACAATAATATTACTTCATAAAACAAGAAATTAGGTCTATCAACCACAAGAGCACCAACTAATCCACCCCAAAGTGCCAATAGGGAGTCCAATACAAGGTCCAATGCACATTGGTGCTATAAATGAACCTATAAGACTTAAAGAGGCTCTGTCACCAGATTTTGCAACCCCTATCTGCTATTGCAGCAGATGGGCGCTGCAATGTAGATTACAGTAACGTTTTTATTTTTAAAAAACGAGCATTTTTGGCCAAGTTATGACCATTTTTGTAGTTATGCAAATGAGGCTTGCAAAAGTCCAAGTGGGTGTGTTTAAAAGTAAAAGTCCAAGTGGGCGTGTATTATGTGCGTACATCGGGGCGTTTTTAATACTTTCACTAGCTGGGCGCTCTGAAGAGAAGTAACATCCTCTTCTCTTCAGAACGCCCAGCATCTGACAGTGCAGATCTGTGACGTCACTCACAGGTCCTGCATCGTGACGGCCACATCGGCACCAGAGGCTACAGTTGATTCTGCAGCAGCATCAGCGTTTGCAGGTAAGATCGACTTACCTGCAAACGCTGATGCTGCTGCAGAATCAACTGTAGCCTCTGGTGCCGATGTGGCCGTCACGATGCAGGACCTGTGAGTGACGTCACAGATGTGCACTGTCAGAAGCTGGGCGTTCTGAAGAGAAGTGGATGATACTTCTCTTCAGAGCGCCCAGCTAGTGAAAGTATTAAAAACGCCCCGATGTACGCACCTAATACACGCCCACTTGGACTTTTACTTTTAAACACACCCACTTGGACTTTTGCAAGCCTCATTTGCATAACTACAAAAATGGTCATAACTTGGCCAAAAATGCTCGTTTTTTAAAAATAAAAACGTTACTGTAATCTACATTGCAGCGCCTATCTGCTGCAATAGCAGATAGGGGTTGCAAAATCTGGTGACAGAGCCTCTTTAAAGGGGTTTCCCACAGGACAGGGATACATGTGTAATCTCTGGGGGTCCGACCGCTGGTACCCCCAGCAATAAAGAGAACAGGGAACTGAAGGTCCCCCGAAGAGCTCCATGAGAACTTGATAGTGGATACATGTGTTTGGTGGGACAACCCTTTTCAACCACACATAGCATTTACCCGCTTTTTCGTTGGCATTTTTTGGCAGAATTTTAATGGGATCCAAAAAACAGCGGCCAGATCCTACTGTAAAGTATGTAGTAAACCATGAGAAAGCCGACATACAGAGCGCTTTAGTTTTTTGCCATATTTGAGGTCTGTGGCATTTTTATTAAAACGCAGCACGCATTATAGAGTTTTTTCTGCAGTTTTTCATGGGCTTCTCTATAGGACTTCAAAAAATACCAGGAAAACGAATGTGCAAAATTACACTTAAAAAAAACCTTTCCAAACGCATGTAGTTGTTACAACTCTTAGGCCTAATTCACACGAGCGTGTCCATTTTGCAGGTGAAAAAAAAGCAGCATTGCAATTCCATGTGGCATCCGTGTACGGTGCACGTCTACGTTTTTTCCGCGCGTATGTCACGCGTTTTTTACGTCAGCAAAAAAAAACTGAAGGAGGTATTTTATTTTTTCCTTATTTCTTTAGCAACTGGTGCGTGAAAAACACCTGGATGACATCTGTGTGCTGTCCGTTTTTTTCAAGCACCTATTGACTTCAATGGGTGCGTGATGCGCAAAAAACGCACAAGTATAGGACATGCAGTGAGATTCATGCAGCGGACACACGCTGCGTGCAAAACACAATGTCTGAATGGCCCCATTGAATTGCATAGGTCCGTGTGACGTCCGTAGTTTTAACGTGCGTAACACTAACGTGAAATACGCTCGTGTGAATAAGGCCTAAGGCCAGGAACACACTCAGAAATTTGATGCAGTTTTGGGCTCAGTTTTTTTTACCCAAACACAGGGGTGGACACATAAGAAAGGATATGCATCAGTATTTTCTTTATACATTTCCTTCCTTTTGGATCCACCTCTGGCTTTGGCTCGAAAAACTGACCAAAAACTGCATCAAAACTCTGTGAGTGATTTTACCCTTAAGAAAAAGAGTGCATGAAGGAGGCCATTCATCAAAAGTCATGGTGAACGCCACAACGTTGCACTTGAATGAAGCGGTGTCAGTTTCCCGACCACCCGCTGTGAAGGGAAAACCAGTTAATGGGCTACCACGCTAAAGCAGCCCCTACAATCTCAGTCCAAAGTCAGACCGCCACTATTTATTAACCCCTTAAGGACGCAGCCTAGTTTGGGCCTTAAGGCTCAGAGCCCATTTTTCAAATCTGACATATTTCACTTTATGTGGTAATAACGTCGGAATGCTTAAACCTATCCAAGCGATTCTGAGATTGTTTTCTCGTGACACTTTGGGCTTCATGTTCGTGGTAAAATTTGGTCGATATATTCAGTCTTTATTTGTGAAAAATTGCAAAATTTAGAGAAAATTTACAAAAAATAGCATTTTTCAGAATTTAAATGCATCTGCTTGAAAAACAGACGGTTATACCACCCAAAATAGTTACTAGTTCACATTTCCCATATGTCTACTTTTGATTGGCATCGTTTTTTGAACATTCTTTTATTTTTCTTGGACGTTACAAGGCTTAGAACATAAACAGCAATTTCTCATATTCTTAAGAAAATTTCAAAAGCCTTTTTTTGAAGGTGCCAGTTCAGTTCTGAAGTGGATTTGAGGGGACTATGTGTTAGAAACCCCCATAAAACACCCCATTTTAAAAACTAGACCCCTCAAAGTATTCAAAACAGCATATAGAAAGTTTTTTTAACCCTTCAGGCATTTCACAGGAATTAAAGCAAAGTGGAAATTAAATTTGCAAATTTCATTTTTTCTGCTGAATTTCAATTTTATTCAATTTTTTTTTAGTAACAGAGAAGGTTTTACCAGAGAAACACTACTAAATATGTATTGTCCAGATTCTGCAGTTTTTAGAAATGTCCCACATGTGGCCCTACTGCGCTCGTGGACTAAAACACAAGCCCTAGAAGCAAAGAAGCACCTAGTGCATTTTGAGGCCTCTTTTTTATTAGAATATATTTTAGGCAGCATGCCAGGTTTGAAGAGGCGTTGAGGTATCAAAACAATGGAAACCCACCAGAAGTGACCCCATTTTGGAAATTACACCCCTCAAGGAATTCATTTATGGTTTTTGTTATCATTTTGACCGCACAGTTTTTTCACAGCACCTATTTGAATTGGGCTGTGAAATGAAAAAAATGATATTTTTTCCAATAAAATGTCATTTTTGATCAAATTTTCTTATTTTCACAGGGAACAACATACCCCATTTTGTTGCCCAATTTGTCCTTAGTGCGGCAATACCCCATTTGTGGTGATAAACTGCCGTTTGGGCCCATGGGAGGGCTCAGAAGGAAAGGAGCGCTATGTGTTTGTTGGAGTCCAGATTTTGCTGGATTGGTTTTCGGGTGCCATGTCGCATTTGCAGAGCCCCAGAGGTATCAAAGCAATGGAAACCCACCAGAAGTGACCCCATTTTGGAAACTACACCCCTCAAGGAATTCATTTATGGTTTTTGTTATCATTTTGACCGCACAGGTTTTTCACAGCACCTATTTGAATTGGGCTGTGAAATGAAAAAAATTATATTTTTTCCAATAAGATGTCATTTTTGATCAAAATTTCTTATTTTCACAGGGAACAACATACCCCATTTTGTTGCCCAATTTGTCCTTAGTGCGGCAATACCCCATTTGTGGTGATAAACTGCCGTTTGGGCCCATGGGAGGGCTCAGACGGAAAGGAGCGCTATGTGTTTGTTGGAGTCCAGATTTTGCTGGATTGGTTTTCGGGTGCCATGTTGCATTTGCAGAGCCCCAGAGGTATCAAAGCAATGGAAACCCACCAGAAGTGACCCCATTTTGGAAACTACACCCCTCAAGGAATTCATTTATGGTTTTTGTTATCATTTTGACCGCACAGTTTTTTCACAGCACCTATTTGAATTGGGCTGTGAAATGAAAAAAATGATATTTTTTCCAATAAGATGTCATTTTTGATCAAAATTTCTTATTTTCACAAGGAACAACATACCCCATTTTGTTGCCCAATTTGTCCTTAGTGCGGCAATACCCCATTTGTGGTGATAAACTGCCCTTTGGGCCCATGGGAGGGCTCAGAAGGAAAGGACCACCATTTGGCCTACTGGAGCTTTTCTGGTGCTAAGTCATGTGTGCAGAAGCCCCTGAGGTACCAGTACAGTTGAAACCCCCGAGAAGTGACCCCATTTTAAAAACTACACCCCTTAAGACATTCATCTAGAGGTGTAGTGAGCATTTTGACCCCACAGGTACTGTGTAAAAGATAATGCGCAGCAGATGGTGCAGTGTGAGATTTGCAATTTTATATATGTATATGCCATTTCAGTGTCCAATATAGTGTGCCCAGCATGCGCCACCGGAGATATACACCCCTTAAATTGTAATGTGGGTTCTCCTGGGTACGACAATACCCTACATGTGGCTGTTATCAGCTGCCTGGGCATACGGCAGGGCTCAGAAGGGAAAGATGAGGGGGGTAAGCTGTGCGGAGTGCATCAGGGTAAATTAAAAATCAAGGGATGTATGATACATTTTAAAACAATCTTTTATACAGAGCCCTGGTTTTTCGGGACACGTGTCACATTGGTATATTGTGTTCTTCCTTATCCCCCTCTTATAGCAGACTCTGCACCTCTTTTGACTCTTTCCCTTTCCACCGGTTTGGGGACCTTCTCCTGGAAAGTGTTGCCCTGGTACGATGCGCCCCCCCCTTCCTGGTCCCTAAAGATTAGATCTTGAAATTCCAGGAAAGTTCCCCTCTGGCCTGCACATCGACGTAGCACATACGCATTGTACAAAGCCATCTGTATGATGTGCCCGGCCAGCTTCTTATACCTCACCGCATGGCGCTGTAGGGCTTCAGGACTTGATTTGACAAGTCCATCCCTCCCATGTACCTATTGTAGTCCAGGATGCAGTCTGGTTTGGGGGTGGCCTTTCCTTCATATATCCTAAACCTGTAGGTATACCCTGATGCACTCTCGCAGCTTATACATCTTCACGCCATACCTTGCCCTCTTACCTGGCAGGTACTGGCGGAATTGAACCCTCCCTTTAAAATGTACCAGGGACTCATCAATAGAAAAACACTTCTCGGGGGTGTATGCTGGGGAAAACCGGGCACTGGAACGGTCTAATAGGGGTCTCCGTTTATACAAACGGTCAAAACTGGGGTCATCTCGGAGTGGGCACGGCTCATTATCAGTATAATGTAAGAAGCGAAGTATTGCCTCATTTATTTATTTTTTTAGGTTCCAGTTCATTTCTGAAGTTGCTTTGAGGGGCCCATATATTAGAAACCCCTATCAAACACCCCATTTTAGAAACTAGACCCCTCAAAGTATTCACAACAGCATTTAGAAAGTTTATGAACCCTTTAGGTGTTTCACAGAAATTTAGAGCAAAGTAGAGGTGAAATTTACTCTTTTTATACCATTTTTTTTATAACACAAAAGGATTTATCAGAGAAACGCAACTCAATACTTATTGCCCAGATTCTGCAGTTTAGAGAAATATCCCACATGTGGCCCTCGGGCGGTAATGGACTGAAGCACCGGCCTCCGAAGCAAAGGAGCACCTAGCGGATTTTGAGCCCTCTTTTTTATTAGGCACCATGTCCGGTTTGAAGAGGTCTTGTGGTGCCAAAACATTGGAAACCCCCCAAAAGTGACCCCAATTTGGAAACTAGACCCCTTGAGGAATCCATTGTAGTTTTCATGGGGTGCATGCGGCTTTTTGATCAGTTTTTATTCCATTTTTAGGTGGCGTGGTGACTAATAAACAGCAATTGTACTATTGTTTTTGTATACTTTTTTTTTTACAGCGTTCACCGTGCGCTATAAATGATATATTAACTTTATTCTGCGGGGCGATACGATCACGGCGATACCAGATGTTTATAGTTTTTTTTTATGTCTTATGGCGTTTGCACAATAAAGTACGTTTTGTAAACAATCATTCACTTTTTGTGTTACCTTATTCTAAGAGCCAGAACGTTTTTATTTTTCAATCAATAAAGCCGTGCGAGGACTTATTTTTTGCGTAACGAACTGTATTTTCCATCAGTACCATTTTTAGGTACATGCGACTTTTTGATCTCTTTTTATTCCATTTTTTGGGAGGTGAAGTGACCAAACAATTGTGATTGTGGTACGGTTTATTAATATTTTTTTTTACGGCGTTCACCGTGCGGGATAAATAACAAAATAATTTTGTAGTTCAGGCCGTTACGGACGCGGCGATACCAATTATGTATAGTTTATTTGTTTGATTATATATTTTTATTAATAATAAAGGCCTGATAAGGGAAAAAGTGGGACTTTTACTTTTATTACTTTTAAAACTTTTATTTTCTTATTTTTACACATCTTTTTTTAACTTTTTTTTTACTTTATTACTTTGTCCCACTAGGGGACATGAGGGCAGGAGGCCCTGATCGCTATTCTAATACACTGCACTACATGCGTAGTGCAGTGTATTAGAACTGTCAGCTACTCACTGACAGCAAGCATAGTGGGTCCTGACGTTGTCAGGACCCACTAGGCTTCCGTCTATGGCATAGCCGGACGCCATTGTTTGGTGTCCGGTTGCCATAGTCACCATCGCCGGCCGCTATCGCGTAGCAGGCCGGCGATGGCAGCTTAACCCCTAAAAAGCCGCGATCTCTATAGAACGCGGCTTTTAAGGGGTTAATCAGCGGGGACACAGCGATCGGTCCCCGCTGTAGGAGCTGTGACAGCTGCTGAACAAGACAGCAGCGTCACAGCTCCTGTATGTGTCGGGAGGACGGCCGAAACGGCCGTTACTCCCGAGACGTACTATTACGGCATGGAGCGCGAACGATACAGCTGCCATGACGTAATAGTACGTCAAGGAGCGGGAAGGGGTTAAATGATGCCATATCCTAGTGATATGCCATTACTTTGGGTGAGGGGAATACCCATTTCAAGGACGCGGCCCATTTTGGCCCTTCAGGAAGCATATCTTTTTGTTATTTTACTATACTCCCTTGTGACTTACCTGTCCTCGTATAGCCATAGAATTTATTTTATTTGGTGGTAACCCGTGAGAAATAATCGTGACCGCACCATTATTGGTTAGTATTCAGTATGTGAAGTACAAGACTCGAACAATAGCGTCAGGTAGAAACTACAGTCACGGTTGAGTAATGGGAATTGTAGGTTTTCAGTCCTTTCACCTTCCGGACTTTGATTGCTGAACCTACATACTCAACATACTTCCAATGTGACTGTAAACAATGCGGATCACCGGACAAACCTATCCGTAGTCCGTTCATTGCGGACATACTATTCTTTTCACTTCAATATCGCTCGTAATCATCAAGACATATAATATCTAAAAAGATTTTCGATGTCGGTCATCTCATCCTTCATCCCATCACCAGTCCTCATTTTGAGAGCCAAGATAGGAAGCCATTGTCCTGGAAAATGGTTGATGTGACCTTTTAATGCAGACACAACAATATAAAACATCACTCGATATGTGACGTTTAACGCTTCACAACCACTGTGGCCTTGTCTGGGCAATCTTCTGTACATAAATGTAATCTATACCAGGTCATGGAACTCCTTATTCCCTCCTCCACACAGACACAAGATGCAGCAACCCGGGGAAGGAGAAGAAGCTGCCGTGTACTCATTAAGACCGTGACTTC
Source organism: Rhinoderma darwinii (assembly GCF_050947455.1). Lineage (NCBI taxonomy): Eukaryota > Metazoa > Chordata > Amphibia > Anura > Rhinodermatidae > Rhinoderma > Rhinoderma darwinii. The sequence continues at coordinate 54,824,971 of NC_134695.1, forward strand.
ACAGCCCATCGTTTTACCCCTCACCTTTACTTTTTGGGCTGAAGTGTTTTAAAGGAGGAGTCTTTCCTTAATCCCTTAGCAGCAGAACAATTTTTTCCGTTTTCCTCCTTGTATTTTAGCGGTCATACCTTTTTTAATTTTGTCCAACGTAGCTGCATAAAGTTGCGAAATGAGTTGTACTTTACGTAGGTGCCATTTTTTAGTACACGTTAGAATTTAATTTATATATAATTTTATTTTGCCAAAAAATACACACAAAAAGGTTTTTGTTCTTTTTTTTGTTGCTTTACTCTATTCTGTGCCAGGAAAGTCATTAATATGGCCTGGAAGGCAACAGAGACGCCAACTCTGCTACACTGGCTTGAACTTGTCAATAAACATGTGCCTCTTTACCAAATGTTATATGGTAGCAGGAATTGTCCTTCTAAGGCCTCATGCACATGACCGTAAGGGCTTTTACTGTCCGCAAATACAGATCCAACGGCTACACAAAAGTAGCCGTCCGCAAGTGCCCGACGATTTCAATGGACGAGTCAGTGGCGCAATTTCGGACAAGAATAAGACATGTTTTTTATTTTGCCGATCATTTCTACAGAACGGACATACATCCGTATATACGGAAAAGTGACCATGGCCAATAGAAATAAATGGGTCCGTAATTCCATCCGTAATTACGAATGAAAACTTGTGCATGGCGCCTATATTTCAGAAGACCTGGACCCGCTGGCTGGAGACATCTAGGACTGCAATTGCGCTGCATTTTTTTTTTTTTTCATTTTTTATTTAGGCATAGATTGTAAATGATGCTACAAATTTATTGTACAGGTTGTTACGGTTGTGACGATACAAATCTATATTAATGTTTTGGTCATTTTTGCCAGTACATTGGCCCGTGTACTAATAGTGCCCAGGCAGTTGTCAGCGCTGTTACCCATCAAAGGCCCCTGGGCTGTCTGCCCATACTAGGTATGGGCCTCGATCAAAATACGGCATTACCCGTGACGCGATGAAAGGGGGTTTTCCCTTACTCTCTCCCTTTAAAATGCTGTGATCTGTCTATTACAAGCCATTGCCGACTCCTTAATTGTACAGACACACTCGCTGTGCCCGGACAATCAGAAGGACGAGTATACTCGTCCTGATGCAGCAACTACTCCTGCATCTACAACCAGTTAAGGATTAGAAAAACAGGTCTACTTTCCTCCAAAAACAGCTCCACATCTGTCCACAAGATTGCGTGTGGTGTTGCAGCTCTGCCCCATTCTATTCAAAGGGGCTGACCTGCAATACCAGAAACAACCTGTGGACAGGTGTGGCGCTGTTTTTGGAAGAAAGCAGCCATGTTTTTCTAAACCTAAACAACTCCCTTCAAGAACTTTACTCCTCTGCATTTCTATACAAAAAGAAGCTCCAAGTGGCATGCAAATATAACTGCTAATTCTGCAAATGGTTAAAAGGTCATTTAAAAAAAACTCATTCACACTGAAAAGCCATGTTGATGGACCATGTACGGCGGCACATTGAGTCGCTACGGGTCCTTATAACAGACCAATAGGCACTACGTGTGCTGCCGCATGGTGACCTAGTGAGCAAAGCTTCTAGGGGAGAATACCTGTGTAATATGGCACATGACGGAGATTCTGTATGGATCCATGAGAGAAAATTTTCATATGCCTATATAAAATTGAAGCCTCGCACGTAGGTACAGTATGGGACCATAGCAGACTATGGACGCTGTATTATGGATCCATACTTAACAGATCTGTAATACAGTCGTGTGCACGGCCCCCTACACCTTTTATGTACAGGTAAAAAAATAAAAATAATCTTTACGTCTAATTTAATCGAATAGCCAGACAGATGCACTTTAAAGGGTTATTCCCATTTTAGACATTTATGGCATATCCACATATGTCTGATAGGTGCAGGTCCGAGAGCTGGGACAATGCATCTATCTCCAGAGCAGGGCTCAACTGACCCCCATCCCACCTGGTAGTTTTAGCATCAATCAGAAGATCCAGTTCATAAGAAATCGCAATAGGCGTTATATACAGAAAAGTAATGACATGCGGTCACCATTTTTTACCAAAAATTGGGAGCTCCACATTTACATAAAAATGCAGCTCCCGTTTTTACAATAGATCTAATTGAATGCATCGTGAGTGGAAGGTGATAACAAGATACAAACATAGATAGATATTGGGGGCCCCGTATGGACAAATAGTCAGAATACCTGAGCGGCCTGTGATGTCTATAATTCATTATGCATTTAAACTTACAGTATGTGAAATTAACTGTAAGGCCGCGATGTGGCCAACAACCGCCCCGGCACCATGTTTGGCACGGCTGTCAAATAGCCTGTTAATGGCTTCGCGTAAAAAGGACCTTTATCTGCAAAGGTCGTTTTACCCGCAACAACGTTAACAGGCTGTTTGACAGCCGCGCCGAACATGGTGACGGCGCGATTGTTGGCAGCATCGCGGCCGGGTCAGTGCCATTTTTTTCATACCACAGCAGGCTCTGCGCATGGTGGGTTTTTTTTCTGCCGTTCTTTCCAGAGGCTGCTGTAAAGGACTTCAAAAACACAAGGAAAAAATAAAAGCATGTACAAAATGATCTTAAATAACATTTTTTTTAAAAAACGCTTAAACGCATAGCTTTTTTTTTTTACATACTTTTTAAAACGTTAAAGAGAAGGTGTGTGTGAAGGAGGCCTTAGGAATCACTACCTGCAATTAGACACATGAAGGACCACCCTCCCTGCTGCTACAGTTTAGATCTATTATGCAAAAAGCATATTATAATAGCCAACAAATCCACTCTACCCTTAAGATCTAAAAACACTGCAGGGGGGGGGAAAACGATGTGCCCACGGTGAAAAACTTCCAAATTACAACTCTACTAAATATTTATGTAAGAATGGATAAGTTAATGTTAATTAATTAAGATAGGAATGATTTAACAATGGAGATATATATATTTACAGCTTTACCTGTTCTAGTTTTTTACGGACCCATTCCTTGTGCAGGTCTTCCGCAAAGCGTTTTTTTTGCTCTTTCTTCTGTTCCCGTTTTCTTCTTTCTTCCTCTTGTTTTAATTCCTGAATGAAAAGATAAACACCTTCATAAAGAAGATCTAAATAGTAAAATAAGGCCCTGTTCACGCGGCGGATTTTGCATGGTGGGGCGGAATCCGCCGGAAAAAAATATATATATGTAAAACGTCAAGTCCCTCTTGGCTGACTGAGAAGGGTCATGCATATAGTCCCCCTATTAGAGCATTATGATGCCCTAACCTAAAGAGGCCTTCCCTACTTATAAAGTGATGGCATATACCTAGGATCAGTGGAGGTCTAACCTCTGAGACCCCCAACAAACATGAGAAAGAAGGAGCTGCAGCACCAGTTAATCGATGGGTACCCCACACTGTTTTGCCCCAGCCAATCACCGTGCGGGGAACTGCAGTATGGCCCCAATTAGCGCTATGACTCCTTCATTCTTAGGTTCGGTGGGGGTCCCATAGGTCAGACCCCTACTAATCATAACCTAGGGATATGCCATTACTTAATAAGATGGGAATAACACTTTAAAGAGATCTGTCTCTGTGAAATATTCCCTTTACACTCCAGAGAACTTAAGTTTTGCCTGATTTTTTGGGAGATCTTTTTCCTGCTCCAAGTCTTCCATACTGGGGTAAGAAAAAGAAAAATAACGGTTTCCAAGACTGATGGGTGTGAGTCCTAGGACTAGAGAGCAGGGCTACCCAAATTGTCTGCCATAATCACACATATTGGGTAGCTCTGGAACCAAATGGACCGATTCCTTTCCCACCCTGGTCTCAGAAATGGAAAACCATCAAATAGAATTGAGACCAGGTTGGTAGAGCCGATCCCCAACAAAACCTGCGTATAGCGTTTTTTGTTGGTGATATAGGGAAGGCCAGGGCTAGAGAATTCCAGTCAGTCAACATGACGCCACACTCCAGTATAAGCGTAAGGGCGGTCTGACACGACAGTTGTGACCACAAAGTAAACGAGACAGATGATAAACTGGGACATATTTACCTCAGATATTTTGTTTTGCAGTTCAATTCGACCTTGTTTTTCCTTTCTGAGCAGCCATGTTTCCCAGGGAGAGAGCTTCAAATCTGCTAGAGATTGCTCTATTGTGCTGGTCATTCCTTGGTTGTGATGACTGAAAAAGTGACATTTACAATTTATTACATTTGAGCATTATGTGTTAATATTATTAATATTGGAGGTATGTCATTAAAAAAAAAAAAAGAAGTCAAGTTTGGGGGCAGCCCTGCCACTCTATACAAGCATTGGGTTACATTGTGTTTCCGAAGATTAGAGTATCCTGGGATTGGCGTTCCCCAAATTAACTAGAATAAGGATTTTTCGATCAGTTACTTTGCATCGAATGAGAAGGATTTGTGGCACTTTTCCAAAACGCATGTACAAAAGCGCCTCTCAGTCCGTGGCAAATTCAGAATACACGTAAGCAAGTTTATACAGGGTGTAGTAAGCATGGAGAACCGTACTAAAGGATTGCTCGTAATACAAAACGCTTATAAACGTTATTCCGTGCTTAGCGGATATTTCCTAACCTTCAGTATGCTGTACTTATAGTAAAGCCATGGTGTCTACATGTCCTGCTTAAATAGCAATTCCTTTACATGATTGTTATTAGCAGAATCCCTTCTGGCTGCTGAGGGAGAAAAAAAGAACATGCTGCAGGACGGTTTGGGGAAGCATTCACATTCCCTGCGGTGATCTGTAATCTGTAGGAGCCAGTCGGATCTTATTAGTAGCCAGTCAGATCTTATTAGTAGCCAGATAATAAGACTTCCCTGGTACCTGCTGTACATTTCTATATGCATTGTCATACGTAACAATTCAGACTGCTGAGGCCGGTATCCCACAGGACGGATACGCTGCGTATAAAACTGAGCATCGATACCCGACCTGGAACCAGCAATACACTCCGTCTGAAAAACCGCACCACATTGTGGTTCGTTTTGACGGAGGGATTTTCCGCTGTGGAAAGCAGTGGTAAAAAACACTCATACTTACCTAGGCCGTTATTATGGTGACTATTGCCTTCTGTGCAGTCCGGACCGGCCTCCTTGGATGACGCTGCAGCCCTTGTGACCTCTGCAGCCTGGGATTGGCTGCAGCGGCGGTCACATGAGCTGTAACGTCATCCCAGTAGGCTGGCCCTATGACGTCATCCATGTCGGCCTCCTAAGATGATGTCTCATCCCATGTGACTGCCACTACAGCCTGTGATTGGCTGCAGCGGTCACTTGGAATGCAACGTCATCCCAGGGGGCCAGACTGGATGAAGAAACACAGACTTCTGGGTAAGTGTTTTTTTTTTCTATAGTTGCGATTTTCGCGGCGCTATCGCTGCGAATATGCCGCAAAGATCGCAACACTTGGCTTTCCGTTGCCGGATTTGCAACCCAATTGAATGGGGAAAACCCGCAACGAAAAATCAACTAAAACGCAGCATAAAATAGACATACTGCGGATTTAAATTCCGCACCGCAGGTCAATTTATTAACGTTTATGCTGCGGTTTTTTTTCCGCAGCGTGGGCGTGAGATTTTCTAAATCTCATTCACTTTGCTGCTACTGTAAATGCTGCGGAATTTCCAAACAGAATTCCGCAGCATTTACAATACGTGGGAACCCGGCCTTAGGGTGTATTCACACTGCATTCAATGGGCTGGGAAAGCTCCCGTCACATACATCAAACGTATACATAGGGCCTCATTTATGCGACTGATGACAAGAGAGTGTCCTCTTGGCATCTGTAGAAGTATATGTCAGTATACCTTTTTTTCAACTGTATGGAATAGCATATTCGACTACGCTATTCCATACAGAGACAGTCCACAAATGGAAAACATACCGCACGATATAAGTTTTTTGTTTTTTGTTTTTTTTTACATGGGTGCCTATGGAGAACATATGCTACCGTATGCCTAGATAGCTCAGGTAGTCCTCCCAACGTATAGCTCAGACGTCGTTGAATACACCTTAACTGTAATACGACGGGTTGTAAACTTAGGGAAGCAGAATTTTAATTTATCACTAGAATGGGAAGCCGCGATAGCATGCACAGCCGCTACGAAAGTAACCGCATGTGCAAGTACGAACCGGGCTGAAACTGATGTAAACAATGAAGTGGCAACAGTGCTCACACGTGCGCTGCAGCCCCTTCAAACAGTTGATCGGCGGCGTTGCCAAGAGTTAGAACCCCCACCGATCCAATATTGACAGACTATCTTAAGGATAGGCCATAAATGTTAAAATCCTGGGACCCCCCTCTATAAGCATGAGCGAAGAACAGCTAAGTAAAAGCGGCTCATGCTTTGATCAACTTGGCACAGCCATATATTACATCGTCGGCCATTTATTTGCAGGAAAAAGGTATGGCCGCACAAAACGTCCGCTGGTGATATCACCTGAACTACACGCAACGATAGCAAATAAGTGCCGGGGGTCCCGTGAGCAGTCCTCAGGATTCTTTTTAGAGAAGGGGCTGTCTTGATGAGACAAATTCTTTAAATGGTAAACTGAGCAATTTTAATAACAGCATTATAATAAGAAAATTCTCTAATATATATTGCAAAGCTGGATAGAAAGTGGACTTTTACTTTAAAGGGATTACAAGCTCTGGGAGGGAAGTGGTTCACCCTTCTTCTACTTCTACCAGAATTACTGGTGGCATATCAACGTGTGCCACCAACTATTCACCAACAAGGAAATCCCAATATGTCACCCGTTCCCTAAGAAGTGTTTAACACACAGGTTAAAACATTTTACATTACCAAGACTTTTTTGTTTCAGATTCCTCGGCCAAAAACTTTGCATGGAATGAATGATCCTCATTGTCACTTTCAAAGCTGTCATGATAGATCGGTGACAACAGAGAATAGGTGGAGTCCCCGGTGCTTGGAATGTCACAACTCTTAGAACGCCCCATTACGGTCTCTTTCGAGCTTGGCTTTTGAGGGGTAGAATAAGAGCGTCTCACTTCATCCGATAGTACGTCACTGGTGGAGGAAGACATGCCTGTATCCGTAGCAAAACGAACGAAAAGATAGAAAATACTAAGGAGTGTCTGTAAAAAAAAAAAGAGAAGTCTGACATTTAAAGTGTGATATATAGTCAGCCTGTGTATACTAGGGTTTAACGATGCATCGAAACTTTGATACTGTTTAGATACTCTGCATCCTCAAATGGTTCAATACCGAGATTTCATGTATGTCGATACTAAGCTGTGCAGCCGCACAGCTTTGTATCGAAATACATGATAGTCAGAGCGGGTCTGCGGGTGTGTAATACAGCCATTGCCCCGCTCCGGAGTCCTGACAAGTCCGTATGGTCAGCATGAGGTGATGCGGCCAGCGCTGCACTAATGATTGCCGGCACTGAAGACAGAACATGGCGGGCGCCCTGCAAAACACCCCCATGTTCTGTCTTCAGTGCCTGCGCCGCCGCTCATTAGTGCGGCACCGGCCGCATCAGCTCATGCTGGCCGCACGCGCACACACTTATTGTCAGGAGCGGGGCAATGGCTGTATTACACAGCCACAGCCCGGCTCTAACGGCGGAGATCAGAGAAACCGCTTATCTCCGCCGCTGTTCCCGTGAATGCTGCAATCAAGGCTGATCGCAGCATTCAAGGGGCAAATGAGAAGGGGGGGGGATGCCCTTTGGATCACGTCACAGGGGATCCCTGTGACGCGATCGAGGGACATACCATATATGGGCAGGCAGCCCAGGGCTGTCTGATCATATTTCCTGTTAGGGCATACGGAGGTATGTCCTAACAACTGGCTGTGCACGATCAGTATATAGATATATGCCAGTACATTAAAGTTTAACAAAAAAAAAAGTAAAAAAAAAACAAAACAGTAATGTTAAATAAATAAACACAATTTTTTTTTACTATAAACATTAACATAAGTCTCAATACATAAGATATACACATATTCGGTATCATTGCAACTGTAATAAATTTATAGCGTAATGTTTTTGCTGTTATAAAATAAAATCTGCTTTCTTTCACTTATTGTGAGGCACGAGGTGTGATGAATTTTGAACCTCCATGTGCCTCACATTAATAGTAATTAACCCCATCATGTACCTCACACATTCACCCAATGTTCTCCATTATGAGGAACATGATGGGGTTAATTACTATTAACGTGAGGCACGTGGAGGTTCAAAATACATCACACCTCGCGCCTCACATCAGAATTTTATTTTTTTTAATTGTTGGCAAAAGTATAGTTTTGGTATCGAGAATCGCAATACTACACGAAGTATCGGTATTGAAGTCCAAATTCTGGTATAGTGACAACCCTAGTATAGACAGGGGGAGATTTATCTAAACGAGCAACCAATCAGGGCCTCTGAAAAGTGAGAACAGGAATCCCCTTGCAATTGCCGCAGAAAATGTCCTTCCATGGGGACAGCCGCTAAAACGCTGCCTGCGGGAGTGCCATAAGAGGACCGCAGGAATGCGGAGAGGTGAGGATCTGCAGAGTCTGGGGTGCGTATTTGTTTAGGGGGGGTCTGGAGCTGCATTTGTTTAGGGGGGGTCTGGAGCTGCATTCGTTTAGGGGGGGGTCTGGAGCTGCATTCGTTTAGGGGGGGTCTGGAGCTGCATTCGTTTAGGGGGGGTCTGGAGCTGCATTCGTTTAGGGGGGGTCTGGAGCTGCATTCGTTTAGGGGGGGTCTGGAGCTGCATTCGTTTAGGGGGGGTCTGGAGCTGCATTCGTTTAGGGGGGGTCTGGAGCTGCATTCGTTTAGGGGGGGTCTGAAGCTGCATTCGTTTAGGGGGGGTCTGGGACCTGTATTTGCTTAGGGGGTCTGATATGGGATCTGCATGTTAGGGGGGTCTGTATATGTTAAGGGGCTCATCTGGGATCTGTATTTAGAGGGTCTGTTATAGGTCTGCACTTATGTTGTATGGTCTTTGTTTAGGGGATCTGTATATGTTAAGGGAGTCATCTAGTCTGGGGTCCGTATTTAGGGGGGTTGTATTTGTTTAGGGGTCTTATCTGGCTCTGTGTCTGGTCTGGGTCTGTATTAACACTCCCTGGTGTCATTTATTAAAAGTTGACAAGTCTGCATTACAACAGACGATGTTTTACATATAGAAGTAATTATATATGCATTAATGCAGGGGTCTCCAGCTGAAACTACAACTACCAGCATGCCCTTCATTACAGCTGTACAGTCACAGTCTGCATACACACCGCTTATCGGGGAAACGAAGTCTATCAGCTCAATAGACTTACTGCGCTGTGTGATGTGAAGCCATCAAGCTCTACCTACCGGGCGCCTAAGTTCACCGTGCCGTTATCACCGGAGAAGCATCGTCTACAGGTTACAGGCATCAACAAACTACAGCCAGCTTTCAAAATGGCGGCGACTAAACGCGATCCCATCAGTCACTGCGAGATAGGTCCAATGAAAGAGCACGTTTCCTGTCGGCTGGCGAAGCTCCTCCCCCGTTGTCAAGGAAGAGGGGAAACCGTCCTCAGGCGGCTTTCCTAGTAACGCGTGATGCGTTACTGCCAGGTCCATAGCAACTTCAGGAAGCTGTATATAAAACAGTGTGGTCAGGAGCAAATAACTCCAGCATACACCTGCAGCTCTCTTATTATAACAGTGCGGTATATGCAGCTTCAGTGACAACTGCATATTCCAATAAGACATCAATGTGTAATAAATAGCTAACATCATAGCACCATACAATGCTGAAATAAAAGTCCAATATAATAAAATAATTACCACCATAAGGCTGTGTTCACATTGAAGTTCAGTGACTCCATTGATGGCAGGAAGAATAGAGCAGTAGGCAGCGCTATTCTTGCCAACAAAACAACAGAAAACTTAACAGTACCCCCAGAGACTAAATAGTAAACAAGGTCTGTTGTGTGATGTATCCGTCACAGCGCCATGGCTTCCGTTATAAACTGAAGCCATGTCGCCAGTGTGAACATAGCCTGGCTAGATATACACGCAGCCTTATGGTCAGAATTTTAGGGCATTTTTGATACATTTTCCAGTGGATTCCATTGTCCTTAATGAAGTCCATTGGGGTTCCAGTATTTTTCACTGCAAAAATAGTATTATTCTTGTCATCAAAAATACTGCAAAGCTTGACAGAAACCCTGAAGGAATCCCCGAACCCAGATGTGAACGGAGCTTTATGCTATTGTTATATACGTTAAAGGGTTGTTCCCAACTCATATGGGTCCCAGCTCTGGGACTCCCACCTATCCCCTGAATGGCATCACCCGACCCTAGTCCTACCTTCTCCCTCCCACCAAATATCCCCTCTGCAGATAAAGAGATCGTTGCTGACAAAAGTGACATGTGAGAAGCCGTTGGTCACTTTCTAGAGAATAGAAGAGTAACTTTGTGACTACATTTCTATATTTATCTTGTACTTATCCTGAATTACAGCCTGTATTATAGTCCAGAGCTGCATTGAAATTCTGCAGGGATCAGAGCTGAAATCTCGTAGCATTCCTACCTGGTTCAGTGTCTGTATAAAGTTTGTTCAGATGATTTGCATTTTGGAAAGTGTAATATTTACACCACGCACTTTATAGTCATTTGATCAATAGCGGATCCCAATAGGTCAGTTTAGGGTGGCCATCTGGGATCCCAGGGGCCCCATGGCCGCCCAAGGAGTAAAACCACATCGTAGATTTCTCATGTTTTTTGCCGCAAACGCAACAAAGCTGCTTTGTGTATGGGGCAGAAAGTCCCCTGTGCCAAGGGCAGGAAGGCCTATAGATAGGACGCAATTGTATCTGCGTCCCTTGGACCATCGGTTCCCTTCCCCGACATTCGGCACTTTCCTGTGACGTAGACGGCGCGATAACGTCATCGCGGAGCTGGATGAAGCCTGATCAGAAGAGGATGGTGCAGGAAGGACGACAGGTGAGTGTGGTGCTATCTACAGAGGGGGTGTGTGGCACTATCTACAGGGGGGTATTGTGGCACTATGTACAGGGAGCTGTGTGGCACTACACGGGGGCAGGAAGCATTTTTTTTTAAGTAGTGTATTACTACCTGAGTTTATTTTAGGGGGCACTTTTTATATTGCAAATCATGTAATTTAAAGATCATGCGATACAAAGATTCCTCTGTCCAATGCATGTTTTTCTCTTTTATAAAAAAAAAGTAAGAAAAAAACGGCATAAAAAAATGCAACACACATTGACACTTGCATTTTGTCAAAAAGTAAAAAAAAACTTTGGAGGTCTATGGGACAAAGAAAGTCAATCAATTATGCAAAAAAAAAAACGACAAACCCAGGGTTTCTGCGATTTTGGAAAAACACAAAAGGCCCCAAAAAACGCAAGTTCAAATTTTAAAAACGCCGCCTATGTATGTAGGGCATTTTACATTGCCATATTGATTTCAAGATAACATCTGGCATCAGCGTTTTTTGCCACTAAAAACACAGCAAAAAATCTTCAGGAAAAACGGCGCTAAAAAAGTGTGTGAATCCACCCTTACTAAACTTTTTCTGTAGATTGGAATTGCTCTTTATTCATACTTGACAACTCTCCTTTGAGAGATTGTGGCAAATCTCTAGGGCGAAATGTCTTCAAATTATACTCACCTCTCCCGTTCCTGCAGTCTTCTTCCCTCCCAGCATTTATCTGGGTCTGTATTTTATTGTAGACGGTCTGGTTTGGAGTCTGCATTTATTTAGGGGTCTGGTCTCTGATCTGTATTTATTTAGTAGGTCTGGTCTGTATTTATGGGGTCTGTATTTAATTAGAAAGTTTGGTGTCTATATTATTTAGACCGTATTAATTTAGGGGGTCTCCTTCAGGGTTCTGGTCTGGGATCTGTATTTACTTTTTCTACTGGTGCTAGAATATGTAGATGCCCGGCCTCCACAGGACAGGTCATCATTTTCTCATTGCTGCGGGACCAACCGTTGGAACCCCTACCGATCCTGAGAACGGATGTCTTGAACCCCCAGATCCTCCTCACTGCACCCTGGCAGTTAGGAGGAACTTGAAAGGAGCAGCAGTCGAGCTTGCGCCTGCCATCCATTCACTGTGTATGAGGATGACGAAAACAGCCGAGTGCTGTTCTCGGCTGTTTCCGTTATTTCCATAGACTTTAAATGGAACAGCGGTTAACAATGCGCCTGCCGCTCTATTCAATCTCCTTCTTACTGCGGTTGAGCAGTGAGGAGGATTTGGGGGTTTAGGTGGGGGTTTCAGTGGTGGGGCCAGTGATAAGAAAACTAGTCAATAATGCTGCTAAACCAGAGATTGCTGCAGCCAGAAACGGTTCAATGCAGCATATAATCACTTCTGTTAAATCTGCCTTCCCAGCTATGCTTCACCAAAAACACAGGGGCACCTCACGGCCCGCCTCAGTTTGAGAAGCACTACTCCTAAACGACCCGACCTGTCCATACATTAAACAGACCTCTTATTGGTTTTAATGGAACTTCATTTGCCCTATGGAGGAGCTCTAAGGGAATGGACAACTTGCTGCCAGGTTTACCCACCGATTACAGCTGATCGATAGGGATCCCAGCAGCGGGACACGCGGTGATCAGCTATGAATAAGGCCCCACAGAGCGCCATTGACGCGGCCGACAGTCGCGCCGGCTCCGTATTTGGAGCAGTTGTCAAATTGCTTGTTAATGGTCTGCAAAATCGTGCAGGTAAACATCAATGAAAAATTGGATAAGGGTGCTGAAGTCCTTGTCCAAAGCAGCCAACCCGGATTGCTCCGAATAAACGTAAATGTTATATTAACTATACCGTTGAGAACAAAACCAAAATAATTAATTATATTACTACAGAAAGTATGAATAGAATATGACAAAACTGAAAAATGACATTCCGGAAAAAAAGACATTCATTACCTAAGGCTTTAAATTCTATAAACTGTTAGGATGACAGATTTCCTCCCATAAAAATCTGTATGTAACGAGAATTACGCCATTTTTATCTTCCTAAGAAGTAATAAAACAAAGGTTTTGCAGGTCAGATCACAACGTACCGGTAGTTAACATGTTAAAACGATAACTGACAAACCCAAATGCTTTCCTGGGATAACTTGAAGGAATCGTTCCTTAAGCCCCTGTTATGCTTCTCATTAAAACTGATAATCTTTTAAGAAATGTTCCCACAAACTGCATACACTAAACTGTCTTAAGACAATTAGTTCAGCTGTCAAACATGGTTAACTTTTATTTCTTAAAACACTAAACAATATACAGTAAATCACACTGGCGCCGTTGTATGAATGCCTAAATATCTATGTGGGTGTGTAATTCCTGTGGTGTGTCTTGCGCTCACAGGTATATCGAGTGTCTAAGTAGCCAGAATCTTCTCAATGACTTACATGTACCATAGGTGTACCCGGGAGCTAACAGGTCATCACAGCATATTTAAAGGGGTTTTCTGGGGGCTTCAAGAGTAACTGCACAGTCATCAAACTTTTGATATGTTATTGAGACATATCGAAAGTTTGGATCATTGGTGGTACAGGTGCGGAGACCCCCACCATTGCTGAAACTACGGTGCAGCAGCGCTCAGCTCAGGACCTTCGACTGTGATCGCTGATCCTGGTCAATCTGAAGATGAATCTCATAGACGTACTAAGAGAGAAATCTTCAGCCTGACAGGGTGCGCTGATCACAGCCGAAGGTGAAAAGCGCTCAGCTGCATTTCAGTGACGGTAGGGGTCTCAGCACCCGCACCGATCCAAACTTTTGATATGTCTCTATGACATTTCGAAAGTTTGACGAAAGTGCAGTCACTCTTTAACGAGGAACAGTCAGCTCTCCGGACATGTCTGTTTTTGTAAATACTTGTGTTCCCCCATAACATAACCGTTCTGGAGCCTCTTTTCTAAGAACTCTGCATTGAGCCGTTCTGTTATTCCTCGTGGAAACTAGGGTTGTCACGATACCTGAATTTGGACTTTGATACCGATACTTTGTGTAGTATTGCGATTTTCGATAACAATAATACTTTGCCAACAAAATAAATAAGTTCTTCCATTTTCTGATGTGAGGCGCGAGGTGTGATGATGAATTTTGAATGCACCTCACATTAATAGTAATTAACCCCATCACGTTTCTCAGTCATAATGGACAACATTGGGTTAATGATGGGGTTAATTACTATTAATGAGGCACATGGAGGTTAAATTCATCACACCTCGTGCATTACATTAATAAGTAAAATAAAGAAGTTTTTATTTTATGTTTTCATAGCGTACATTATAAATGATGCGAAAAATTTGTTGTGCAGGTTATTACGGCTGCGCCAATACTGAATGTGTGTATATTTTATGTATTGAGACTTATTTTAATGTTTATTGTAAAAAAATGTGTATGTTTTAACTTTTTTTTATTTTTTAACTTGAATGTACTGGCATATATCTATATACAGATAGTACACAGGCAGTTGTTAGGACATACCTAAGTATGGTAAGACAGCCCTGGAGTCCTTCAATGGACCCTGGGCTGTCTGCCCATATATGGTATGTCCTTCAATCGACAAGAGGCATCCCCCTTCTCATTTTCCCCTTGGTCAGCTTTTATCACAGCATTCGGGGGAATAGTGGCAGAGACGAGAGGTTTAATACAGCCATTGTCCCGCTCCTGACAAGTGCTCGAGCGGTCAGCATGAGGTGATGCGGCCAGCGCTGCACTAATGAGCGCAGGCACTGAAGACGGAACATGGGGGTGTTTTGCAGTGCGCCCGCCATGTTCTGTCTTCAGTACCGCCGCTCATTAGTGCAGCACTGGTCGCATCACATCATGCTAACCGCGCACACACTTGTCAGGACTAAGGAGCAGGGCAATGGCTGTATTAGCACAGACACAGCCCCGCTTTCATACATGAAATAACAGTATTGAACTGTTTGAGGGTGCACGGTATCAAAACAATATCGACGTTTCGATGCATCCCTACTGATGCATTTCTTTCCCTTTGTTAATAGGGTGTGTCCCTATACAGTCTGACATCGACAGCACTGATTGGACAGTGTGAGGACACACCCTATTGACCCTATTGACACGAGGAATGGTAACATGACTAGTTGTGAATTTATTCATAGATTTCCAAGAGGAATAATAGAGGAACGGCACAACTCAGGGTTCTAACAAAACATGCTCCAAAATAGTTATGTCATTGGAAATGTAATTATTTACTAAAATAGACGTCCGGATAGCGGACAGGTGCTATTTAAATATTGATGGCCTAAGCTGAATTACCAGGTACAGCTGCCCATTTGGATGAGCCACTGTTCCTATGTAAACAATAAAGCAGATTCGGCATTCGCTAGAGCATGGCGACCCCTTTATTTTGCTGATCGGCGTAAGTCCCGGTGGTAAGATCCCCACTAATCAAACAATGACGGCCTATAGAGAGGATAGGCCATCAATATTTAAGTCCTAGAAAACCCTTAAAGTTGTTTCCAGTCTTAGGGCGGATTCACACGAACGTGAATTGCGTCCGTGCAGGCCGCGTGGTTTTCACGCGGCACGCATGGACCAATAGAAGTCTATGGGGCAGTACAGACAGTCCGTGCTTTTTGCGCAGCGTTTGTCCGCTGCGTAAAAAGCGCGAAACGTTCAATATCTCGGCGTATTTCGCACATCACGCACCCATTGAAGTCAATGGGTGCGTGAAAACCACGCAGGTTGCACAGAAGCACTTCCGTGCGAACTGCCTGTTTCGCGCAACAGCTGTCAAAAGGATGAATGTAAACAGAAAAGCACCACGTACTTTTCTGTTTACAAACATCCAAATGGCGTGTCATAATGATGGCGGCTGCGCGAAAAGCACGCAGCCGCGCATCATATGATGCTGCCTCACGGAGCAGGTAAGTGGCTTTTGTGCAGGCAAAACGCAGCGTGTTTTGCCTGCGCAAGAACGCCACGTTCGTCTGAATCAGGCCTTATGTAGATAAAGCTTAAAGGGGTTGTCCAGTTTAGAAAGCCCATTCCCATATACCCTATTACGAAAATTTTTAGTTAATAGAGGATAGTCCTCTGTTCAGGATCCTTATCTCTTAGCCAGAGTGGAAACCAGTTACAAAGACCATCTCTCGCTCTAAAGGACCTGTCCTGTATTTCACAGACAACCCATTGTACTGAATGAGAACTATGTAATGCTTCATTTCCCATGTGGTGGCACTGCTGGGAAATGGAACACTTACTGCCAGGCTTCTGACACTGAAGTGTCGGGATTGTGAATAGACATCACGTCCTGGCCGGTAGTGATGTCTATTAACTCTCAGGACACTTCAGTAACGTTAATGTGTGTGTATGTGGCTGCACATAGTGATCTAGTAAGATCACTATGTGCAGAGTAAATGAATGGAGAGAAGTGTATGATGCGGATTGGTCATTGATTGGTCAGCGTCATACACTTCTGTACAACGCCCACTTGGTCAAAAAGTAAATCACGCCCAGTTGTCTATTAAGAAAGTCATTAGCATAAATCTAAAATAGGTCATAACTCCGTCAAAAATGATAGTTTTTCTAAATAAAAAACACTGCTGTAATCTACATTACAGCGCCGATCACATTATGTAGAAGATAGGCCACTTATAATGTGGTGACAGAGCCTCTTTAACCCCTAGGCGCACCAGGACGCAACTGTACGTCCATGTGGCCAGTGTCTTATCGCACAGGGACGTACAGTTACTGCGTGGTTCCCGGTGCACACTGTCGGCGACAGTGTGCACCGGGAACCGGGAGGCCAGCTGTCCCTGACAGCTGACGCTCCACTGTATGCCGATCAGCGGCTTATCTCCGCTGATTTCGGCAATTAACCCCTTGATTGTGGTGATCGATTGCAATCACCACATTCGGGGGTTTCTAGCTCATCGGAAGATCTCAGGATGAAATCGTGAGGTTTGCAGATGGCTAGCATGGCGATCGGAGGCCAAGTAATGGCCTCCGTGTCTGCCATGTACGGAAGCCTATCAGGATCAGCCTCCTGATAGACTTCCTGTCAGAGTGACAGGACGTCACTGCCGTTCGCGATGCACACTGTCGATGACAGTGTCTGTGACAGTGTCGCGACAGTGTGCATCGGGAACCGGGAGGTCAGCTGTCCCTAACAGCTGACACTCCACTGTTGCCGATCAGCGTCTCATTGCCGCTGATTTAGGCAAATAACCCGTTACATGCGGGGCTCGATTGCGATCTCCGCATGTACAGGGTTTGTAGCACATCAGCAGCCCCCATACAATTGTGGGGGCTGCTGATGCTTGTGATGGCACCCGGGGGCCGGACAACGCCCCCCGGGTCTGCCATGTATGCAAGCCTATGAGGATCAGCCTCTGGCTGGTCCTCGTGGACTAACTGTCAGAGTGACTGTGACGTCACACTGACAGTTGGAATACGTTACACTACCTAAGTAGTGTAATGTATTCTAGTAGCGATCAGAGCTGCAGGTAAAAAAAGAAAGTGTAAAAAGTAATGAAAAAATAAAAAAAAAAGTTAATAAAAATGTTTTACAAAAGTGTAAAAATAAAAACGTTACAGCTCTCAGAATATGGTGACACAGAAAATAAATTATTTTATAAAGAAGTGATTTTATTGTGCAAACGCTGCAAAACATTAAAAAAACTATATACATATGGTATCGCCATAATCGTACCGACCCGCAGAATAAAGTAAAATTGTCATTTATAGCGCATTATGAACGCCGTAAGAAATAACGAATTTAAAACGCCAAAATCACTGTTTTTGGCCACCAAAGCTCTAAATAAAATGTAATAAAAAGTGATCAAAAATTTGCATGTACCAAAAAATGGTACCAATAAAAACTACAGCTCGTCCTGCCAAAAATAAGCCCTCACACCGCTCAATTCATGGAAAAATAAAAAAGTTATGGCGTTTAGAAGGCAGGGAGTGAAAAACTAAAATGGAAAAGCAAAAAAGGTTCAGTCCTGCAAAGGTTAATTAATTTCTATTAAAAAAAATAATTATTACCACATGTGGGGTATTGTCGTACTCGGGAGAGATTGCATTACAAATTTAGGGCGACTTTTTCTCCTTTATCCCTTGTAAAATTGAAAAAATTCAAATTTTAGTGGACAAAAATGTTTATATTCATTTTCACGGCCTTAGGGCAGATTCAGACGAACGTTGCGTTTTTGCGCGCGCAAACAACGCGGCGTTTTGCGCGCGCAAAAAACATTTGACAGCTGCATGTGTCATCCGTGTATGATGCGCGGCTGCGTGATTTTCGCGCAGCCGCCATCATAGAGATGAGGCTAGTCGACGCCCGTCACTGTCCAAGGTGCTGAAAGAGCTAACTGATCGGCAGTAACTCTTTCAGCACCCTCGACAGTGAATCCCGAACACTATATACAGCAACCTGTTAAAAAAAAAGAAAAAGTTCGTACTTACCGAGAACTTCCCTCCCGGCCGTTGCCTTGGTGACGCGTCCTTGGTGACGCGCCTCTCTTGACATCGGGCCCCACCTCCCTGGATGACGCGGCAGTCCATGTGACCGCTGCAGCCTGTGCTTGGCCTGTGATTGGCTGGAGCGGTCACTTGGACTGAATTGTCATCCCGGGAGGTCAGACTGGAGGAAGAAGCCGGGAGTTATCGGTAAGTCAGAACTTAGTTTTTTTTTACAGGTTCATGTATATTGGGATCGGAAGTCACTGTCCATGGTGCTGAAACAGTTTAACTCTTTCAGCACCCTGGACAGTGACTATCTCCTGACGTCGCGTACCGGAATTTTTTTTGCCGGGTTCGGCCAAAACGAGTTCGGCCGAACACGGTGAAGTTTGGTTCGGTTGTCCGGGTTCGCTCATCTAAAAAGACACTCCGTTTGGATGTTTGGAAACAGAAAAGCACGTGGTGCTTTTCTGTTTACATTCATCCTTTTGACAGCTGGTGCGCTGTTTCAGTCGGTTCGCACGGAAGTGC
Organism: Rhinoderma darwinii; assembly: GCF_050947455.1. Taxonomy (NCBI): domain Eukaryota; kingdom Metazoa; phylum Chordata; class Amphibia; order Anura; family Rhinodermatidae; genus Rhinoderma; species Rhinoderma darwinii. The sequence continues at coordinate 54,843,953 of NC_134695.1, forward strand.
TTCCGTGTGACCTGCGTGGTTTTCACGCACCCATTGAATTCAATGGGTGCGTGATGCGCGAAATACGCGGAGAAATTGAACATGTCGCGTTTTTTGCGCAGCTGTCAAACGCTGCGAAAAAAAGCACGGACTGTCTGTACTGCCCCATAGACTTGTATTGGTCTGTGCGTGGCGCGTGAAAACCACGCGGCCCGCACGGACCGAATACACGTTCGTGTGAATTCCCCCTAATTCTACTAAATTCTGCAAAAGACCTGTGCGGTATAAATGCTTACTATACCCCTAGAAAAATTCCTTGAGGGGGTCCAAACAGCAGTTTATTACCAGATATGGGGTATTTCCGTAATCGGGAGAAGATGCTTTATAAATGTTTCAAAATTTCTATGAATGGGGTCACTTTTGGGGAGTTTCCACTGTTTTGGCACCACAAGACCTCTTCAAACCTGACATGGTGCCTAAAACATAATCTAAAAATAAGCAGGCCCCAAAATCCACTAGGTGCTCCTTTGCTTCTGAGGCCAGTGTTTCGGTCCATTAGGACTCTAGGGCCACATGTGGGATATTCCTAAAAACTGCAGAACCCGGGCAATAAATATTGAGTTGCATTTCTCTGGTAAAACCTTCTGTGTTACACAATTTTTTTTATTACGAATGAATTTCGGCAAAAAAAAAAAAAGAGACATTTGTAAATTTCCCCTCTACGTTGCTTTATTTCCTGTGAAACGCCTAAAGGGTTAAGAAACTTTCTGAATGCTGTTTTGAATACTTTGAGGGGTGCAGTTTTTAAAATGGGGTGATTTATTGGGGGATTCTAATATATAAGGCCCTCAAAACCACTTCAGAACTAAACTGGTCCCTGTAAAAATAGCCTTTTGAATTTTTCTTGAAAATGTGAGAAATTGCTGCTAAAGTTCTAAGCCTTGTAACGTCCTAGAAAAATAAAAGGATGTTCAAAAAACAATGCAAATATAAAGTACACATATGGCAAATGGTAACTAGTGACTATTTTGTGTGGTATTACTATCTGTTTTACAAGCAGATACATTTAAATTTAGAAAAATGCACATTTTTGCAAATTTTCTCTACATTTTGGTGTTTTTCACGGATAAATATTGAATTTATCGACCAAATTTTTCCACTATCATAAAGTACAATATGTCATGAGAAAACAATCTCAGAATCGCTTGGATAGGTAAAAGCATTCCCAAGTTATTACCACATAAAGTGACAGGTCAAATTTGAAAAATTCGGCTGTGCCACAAGGCCAAAACAGGCTGCGTCCTAAAGGGGTTAATATCAATTCAAACAAAACAGTGGTGGTGACCAGTGTCAGATAAAACTTGGCATCGTTCAGTAGTAAGAACCGGAAATGCTGCCAACACTGTACATTCAATGTAACTGTCCGTCAAAGCGCCTGGCAACCTATCAGGCAGCATGAATAACAGTCCACAATTATATACATATATAATCATTGTGAATTGCAAATAGGTATGCAATCTATTCCAAAACAGCTGAACTAAATGCTTTCTTTTCCAGATACTGTAATTTGTAGACAATGGTTTTAGACACAGTGAGATTAATGTGATTTCCGCCAGCCATAGGATTTAAAATAACCATAACAGGCCAAATGGGCTTAATCTCTGGTCTATTCTGCAAGGTGAGGATGTTGTCTGATCCTTTGCAGATCACTACATGTACACAGACTGATGCTTCCATCTAAAAACCTAAATATCGATGTTAAGGCTTATTCAGACAAGTGTTGAATACGTCCGTGTGACGGGTGTTAAGACAACGTCCGTCACACGGACACATGTATTTCAATGGGGCCGTTCACACGGCCGTTGTTTCAACGGACCGTGTGAATGGTCCATTGAAAAATAGAACATGTTCTATTTTCTTCCATTTTCTCGGATCCCTCCATAGATTCAAGTCTATGGGGATTCGTGAAAATGGGACCCACACGGGGGCAAGCGGACGAGAAAAACTAGTTTTTCACGTCCAAGTTTCTTCACGTTCGTCTGAATAAGGCCTTGGACTTGGTCAGCTCAAAATCCCACTTTCCTCAGGTTATTCTCATAGGGGTCCAGGAAGCAGAGATCCGAGGTCCTTGCAATAGAGTTGTTCGAGCGATGCTTGAGATGCACACAGTAGGTTATAACAATCTTCATTGAATTTCTTTCACTGGGAAAGACTGGGGCTTCACAGAGACACATCTTATGCATGAGATCGCACCGTTATTTAGGAGTGGATCCTTCTTTCCGAATGTAAACATTTTTTTAATGTGACCACCTTAGTAATACATTAGATCCGATATTACACCGCTCCTAATGAATGACCCTTTAAGGAGTAATTGTTGGACATGAACATTATTTTTATTAGTCAGGAAAGTGTCATTGCTGGCTCTGGAGACACAAGGACATCAGTAATCTGATCTCTGCTTCCTGGACCCATCCTAGCTAGACCCAGATAAAGGCCCATTTACACTGGATGCAAATTTGGCCAAATAAGTGTTCGATCGATCGCTCGTTCCCAATCATGTCAGCGATCAGCGTTTGCTCATTTGTCAGCTGAGCACACTTTTTATGCAGCCTAAAAAACTCGTTGTCGGCACTTCTTGTGTAAATAGGAGATGTGTTGTCTACAATATGCAATCTGTATGGGGCCCGAGCCTCTGTATTAACAGTTGTTCCCCCATACAGTTTGCATCGGCCTATGTAAAAGGGCCTGCAAACGAGTTCTGAACAACTTATTATATCGTTGTTTGGAACTCCTTCTGGGCAGAAATCTGCCCGTGTAATGGCACCTTAAGTGCAGTTGCACACGACCAAGTGCCACTTGGGCTGCTTTTCACGGCATCAGAGTAGCACCCGATAGTTTTCACGGTCCCATTCCCTTTAGCGGGTGAATCAGATCCGTAAAAACTGACCCGATGCTCTTTCCACGAATGGCACACAACGGTCGTGTGCATTAGGCATTAGACTAGCTTCACATCCCATTTGGGTTTCCATAGTTTTATTGGACAGTCATGCCAAAAGAGTGTTTTTATAATACAATAGGAGTCAATGACAGACATATGCAACTGAATAGGCATAGAGTTGCATGTCTGGGGCATTCGTTCAGTGGCACTGCAAAAAATGTGTGCATGGCATATATATATATATATATATATATATATATATATATATATATATAAAAACCATTTATATACACCATATTAGGGAATTCTAAGTTCATAGAGTAGTGTCCTTTGGCCAAGAAATGAGATTCCTGAACAGAGTGGAGAATGGTTACAAAGAGCGTCTCTTGCTCTGGAGGACTTGTCCTGTATTACACAGACAACCCATGGATTTAAATGGGCACTATGTAATGCTTAATTCTCCCTGTGGTGGCGCTGCAGAGAAATTGAAGACTTTCTGTGAGGTTTCCCCACAGAGAACAGTTGATCGCTGGGATTCCAGCATGGTCAAAATTTTTAATAAGCTTATTGTCAAGTCACCAGTCTAAGAAGTAGGGGTTGATCAAAGCAAACCCCTTTAATGTGGCTTCTGACCTCATGGTAAATTTGAATGTGGTTGTCTAGGGAGAAAAAAAAAAGTTTGGGGTGCTCTTCGGTTTGTGTGGTCGAGTTTTAACTGGATGAACAGCTTCCAACATGGACAATGTGAACAATCCCAGCTTGGTGTGACAAGATTATCACTATACACCATTAACCTGTTCAACCATTGAATATTTGAGAACATACGGGAATGGCTTCTGTTACATGCTATAAAGTGCCATGCTTTTATTTTGCCCTCACCCACGCTCTGGTAGAGCATGAAATAAACCCAGAGAGCACTTGTAATGATTATTTGCACCTGTAAAGTAGTCATTGTTAACATCTGAAAAATATGTTTGTTCACTGACAACATGGAATGAAGCCAGGGTCAGTATGACTGCAAACACATAGATGGGGGTTTCTTCAAAAAATGCCCCAAGTTACTGAGATGAAAACCGGGATAGAATCCAGCATGAGTATTGAATGATACATCGTCTACTATAATCTCGTTTTACCAAAAAAAAAGTTTTTTTTTTTTTTTTTAAGGTGCGACGCAGGATTTTAATACTGCATTATGTAGTAGCCATCAGTAAAACAGGGGATCTTTGTTTCTAGTGGTGGTTTCATCCTAAAGTTGGCATACAGCTGGCCTAGTGGCCACTTTGCATTAGTCTTCATGGAGGTCTTGGTCATTACCAGTGGTGGAAGATGGTACTGCATTTGAGGGGGTCACAGTATTGTGGATCCTGAAATATAGCTCTCATACAGAATTAATGTACATTCTGGCCAAGGCATTTAGGCCTTTACTTAAATATGCAGATTTTCATCAAGTTGAATGAGGAGGTTGAGTTGCTAGAGAGGACATCGTATCTCTGCACCCAAAGGTTGTCTACTAGTGTGTGCTGTGTTCTTTGCCTATTGTAAGTATAGTCTAGAACAGTGTTTCTCAACTGCAGGCCTCAAGTAACCCCAACAGGTCACATTTTTAGGATTACCCGGTAATATAATTCTGGTCAGCACACCAAGAATCACTACAAGTGTTCTCTCTAGGAGATCCTCTCAAATCCTGGCCTGTTGAGGTTTAGATCCTCTGGTCTAGAAAACAAAAGCAAGTATCTGAATAATTACTACACGGGTAGCAGTTGACATAGTTGTCCTTCAGGGGTAGCCATTTAACTGGCACTGCAAGCAGTGGATGCAATAAAATAGCAAAATAAATTACTCACCTGGCACATCCCTCGCTGCACCAGCACCCCCAGGCGTTGATGCTCCCTGGCGTTCTCCATTGCTGTTCAGCATTGATGACTTTCCAACTACACGCACGTGACCGCTGCAGCCAACCACCGTCCACAGCGGTTATGTGCCCACCGTGCTACCATCAGCACAGAGACCAGTGATTGACTGCAGCAATCACATGTGGGTAGTCCTAAGACATCACTGCTGGACAGCAACGGACTGGTGGGCAGCACTGGAGCGGCAGGGGATATACCAGGTAATTATTTTGTTCTTTTATCACATCCCCAGAGTGAAGTCAGTATTTTAAATATCTCAGACAACCCAATATGCCCACACAGCGGATCGGGCATGCTGCAGAATTATAAATCTGCAGATTGTCCTTAAATCTATGGAGATGTTTTTTTTTTTCCCACTGCACGTACATGCGGTTTTGTTAAATACTATTTACTTGCATTGTACTGCACCTTAGTTGAGGCCTAGCAAGAGTTGCATTCTTAGATGAAGAACAATTCAATATGCACACACAGATACCTGCTTACAAAATGTCCTAGATTACTCTCAAGTCCCTTTGGCACTGCTCAGACTTCAAGCACTGAAAATCTGACAACATTTAATGCAAAGTCATAACTCTGACACTTTACTTAAGCTTCGTTAATTTAGGCATCAAAAAAGCAGGGGAGAAATAAAAATTATATAAACACTTTTTGATCAAAATGTGCACTAAGAACCTCCCTACTATAAGTAGATTTATCAGTAATGCATATTTAGTGGCTTAGGTGGCATTAGTGTCAGTGTGCTGTTGCCATTCTTTTTCTGCTGTATATTTGCAGTCACAGGTGCTCCTGCACATGTATGTATGTATGTATGTATGTATGTATGTATGTGTGTGTGTACACACACACACACACACACACACACACACACACACACACACACACATCTTTTCCCAGTAAAATGACAGACCCCATTTAAGTCAATGGTGTCCGGCGCGCGCGGTTAGTGTCTGTCATGTGATGGATTTGGCACTGCTGCCATTTTCATTTGTTCTGTTCCTATGAGAGAACAGGAACAGGGAAAAAAAAAAAAAAAAAAAAAAAAAGCGCAGATGTGAACATAGCCTTAGAATGTTGTACCAAGTGATTCCCAGTAACGGAAATCTGCAGGGCCGAAAGGGCTTGTATAGGATTAGAAAAACATGGCTGCTTTCTTCCAAAAAAACCCCCTCAAAAACAACAAGGTACCACACCTGTCAATGGGTGTCTGGTATGCAATAAAACACAACGTGTGGACAGGTATGGTACGGTTTCTGGGAGAAAGCAGCCATGTTCATCTTATCCTGTACAACCCCTTAAAGGGACCCTACAGTGCCACAGTCCCTTCCGGTGGTGGTCTGAGCTTGTGGCCTCCAATGTGTTCTTGAGATACGTATCTACGACAGATCAGTGTTGGCTGGATTTTCCCTTGAAGGACTTCTAAACACGTCTGAAGAAAACCCGCACCAAATGATCACTCATGACCCAATAACAGAACACACGAAATGGAAATAATTCTTTACTTGTTAAAAGCTTTTCATATAAAAACAAATTACAATATACAGAGTAAAACCCCTCCCATGATTAATATACAACAACTTTATTACAGCAGCTATGTACAAAAGAGCTTATTTACAAGGCAAGAGAAAGTATATAAACTGATTCATTCTGCTACTGGCAGCCAATATAGTTTAAAGGAGGTAGCTTTTAATTGACAAAATAAACTGAAGCTATACATCCCAACCTTGTGCTCTATCAATAATTTATAATGGAAAGATAAAAAAATATGCTCACTATATACAGCTTAATTTGTAAAACTTCCATCTAGCTTCATGGTTAAGATTGGAATGTCTCTAAAACAAAAGGCGGGGGAGGGGGGGGGGTCGTGGCAGGTAACAAGGGGTTTGACAAAATTGTGTTTTGTTTTTTTTTGTGTACACACCGATTACTTAATAATGAACGGCTCTAAGGAATTTGGCAACAGCAACGAACTAGTAACGGAGCCAAAATTAAATGTTCCCTAGGAAAAAAAATAATCTGAATATTTACCATTTATTACAGATCTAAGCGAAATATATAGGATTGAATCAGGGGGGTTTAATGATTTCAATAGAAAAAATAAAAAATTAAGTGCTCAAGATTAATTTGTGAACAGAAATTTTGTCATCATGTCTTCTTTAGGAAAATTGCCAGGACTGGGTTGTTGGATTTAGAAAAAACTATTATCAAATATGCGATTTGGGCATTTCACGTTAGAGGGGTAGTGGTCCTCATCTATTAGCTAGAGCAGAAAGCCGATACAAAGAGCGTCTGTGTAATGCATGAACGTGCCGGTTCCTCCAGAGGCAGACGTCCTATTGCTTTCAATGGGTGCCATGTAATACTTTATTTCCCCTGTGGTGGCATTGCAGGGGAATTGAACACCATCAACTTAAAAGAGGAACCTCCTAACCAAAAGAAGATTGGCAAAAGTGGACAGCACCTTTAAAGCAGCGGGAATATGAATGGTCAGTTCGGATATGGTCTTGTGTGAGGATTGAGATGCGCTGAATGGCTTAAAATACGTTACAGCCGATTTATGGTGCGCTCTATGCAGAGTTTGCATACATTTAGGCAGTGTGTACAGTGTGAAGGTTGATGAAATCTCCATATTGGAGGAAGACATTAGATGATCGTCACTCTGCAATCATTTTGGCAGGACCAGGCCACATCTCCAATTATGGGCACCATCAGACACCACTGGTTGACTCTTATTTTAGCCAATCTATTGTTTCCACAAGGTTAAAAGGGCTGTAGGAGATTGGAAAAATGTGTCTCAGCACCATTTACTTGATATGTTGCAATACCAGACACAGTCCTTGGACAAGAGTGGCGCTGTTTCTGGGGAGAGAAGAAAAAAAACAAAAAACTTTTTTGTAACCTCATACAACTCCTTTAAGCCGGCAATAGTGATGTCTCTTTATACCTCCTGCATGGATATAAAACCTAGATGCTCATATGATCAGAGTGTGATATGTTATGGAAACATTTTTCCATATAATTTATACGGCAGTTTTTGCGTGTCATTTTCACTCTTCGTACCTTGTTTTCTGCACAGAACTGCTCTACTACTATTAAAACAGCAGGCCCAGTTATGGTAGACTACTTTGCCATAGAAAGGACCCAAGTGAAATTTACCAGGTCATTACCAAATATGTCGACTACGACCACTGTGTGGGCGTCCAAGGAGGACCATTTGGATGGCTTTCGGAAAATTCTTAACTAGTAATCAATAAGGCACGAGTAATATTTTGTGTCTTACACCATTAATTTTGCAATATGTACCGGCTGCATCTGTAATAAATACTGCCATTTGGATTATAAATGTATTTAACTAGTGCACGGTGAAAAACATGCTCTATTCTCTATTACTAGTTAACCCATTATTGTCATTAGCAGGTTTCTAGCCCTTGTGTTAACATACTAGCGAATACTGTAAATAATTTTTTTTTGGTCTAGGTTTACCTATAGGACAGCTTTTAAAACGGAGCACACTTCTGCCAGATCCATGTCCTGCTAGGGTGCCAGCACACATAGATACAATTGCAGGAGAAAAATGTGGATCATTCCAGGGGCGCTGCTGTGTGGTGAGAATAATGGGGGCTACGCGTTTCAACGACGGACAGTCGTCTTCATCAGGCCATGTATATATTACAAGTAACAAAGCTTATATAGTGTCTAGGTTCACTATATAAGCTTTGTTACTTGTAATATATACATGGCCTGATGAAGACGACTGTCCGTCGTTGAAACGCGTAGCCACTCATGCAATTAAATTGAACTTATCAATACCTCTGGATTTCGCTCCCATTATTCTCACCACACAGCAGCGCCCCTGGAATGATCCACATTTTTCTCCTGCAATTGTCTCTACTCAAACGGTTCCCTTCTGGTTACCGACTCGGATCTGGCAGCAGCACTGTGGCTTATTTATTTACACGCTTTAAAAACTTCGGTTCCAGGTGAGCATATTTCTTGGAGTATTGTCTCACCTTTGCCAATTGATCTGCACAAGGTGGCGCCGTGTCTTTTTTCTTTTCTTCCTTTAGCACACATAGATGGCAGCATGGCACTACTAGCCCTGATAGACCTTGCGTACAACAAACTAGCTCCATTTATAGTCTTCCATACAGACATGTTTAACCCCTTAGTGACCAGCCCATTTTAGGCCTTAATGACCAAGCTATTTTATTCGTTTTTCTATAGTCGCATTCAAAGAGCTATAACGTTCTTATTTTTTCGTCTACATAGCTGTATGAGGACTTGTTTTTTGCGGGATTAGTTGTGCTTTTTAATGGCACCATTTTTGGGTACATATAATTTTTATATTAACTTTTATTAACCTTTTTGGGGGGGGGATTATAAAAAAAACCTGAAATTCCGCCATTGTTCTATGCGTTTTTAAATTGACGCCGTTCACTGTGCGACGTAATTAACATGTGACCTTTATTCTATGGGTCGGTACGATTACGGCGATACCACATATGTAGAGGTTTTTTATGTTTTACGACTTTTGCACAATAAAAACACTTTTGAACTAAAATTATTTGCTTTTGCATCGTCGCTTTCCAAGAGCCGTAATTTTTTTATTTTTCCATCAATGTAGTGATTTTTTGGGCTTGTTTTCTGCGGGACAAGACGTAGTTTTGAATGGTACTGTTTTGGGGTACATGGGACTTATTGATTCATTTTTATTATGACTTTTTTGGGGGGCAATGGAAAAAAATTGCAATTTCGCCATGGTTTTTTGCGTTTTTTTTTTACGGTGTTCACTTTGCGGTTTAAATTACATATTAACTTTATTAATGGAGTCATTACGGTCGCGGCGATACCACATATGTGTACTTTTTTTTTTTTTTTACACTTTTACTAAATAAAACCACTTTTTATGGAAAAAAATGGATTTATTTTTTTACTGTACTTTTTATTAATAATCTTTATTTCACTTTGATGACTGATTTTATTAGTCCCACTAGGGGACTTTACTGTGCGATATTCCGATCGCTGCTATAATGCTCTGGTATACTTCGTATACCAGAGCATTATTGCCTGTCAGTGTAAATCTGACAGGCAATCTGTTAGGACGTGCCTCCGGCGCGTCCTAACAGGAATATGTCCAGGGCAGACCTGGGGGCATTTATCAGTCCCCCGGCTGCCATGACACCCCATCGGAGACCCGCGATTTCATTCGCGGGCCGCCGATGGGTGACAGAGGGAGCGCACTCCCTCTGTAAACAAAGTTAAATGCCGCGGTCGCTATTGACGGCGGCATTTAACGGGTTAAACGGCCGCGATCGAAGTAAACTTCGATCGCGGGCGTTGGAGCAGGAGCTCAGCTGTCATCAGACAGCAGAGCCCCGGCTCCTGCCTGCACGGGAGACCCGTGCAGGACTTAGACTAGGCTGACGTGAAAAGGCGTCAGCCTAGCCTAAAGCCCAGTAGTGAATCACGTTAAAACACGTATTAGTGGTCACTAAGGGGTTAACTCACTTAGGATCACAGTATATCAGACTGGGAGTGTATCCCTTTTAGGCCTTGCAGTAAGTTATCCTGAGCTACTAAACATACAGGCTACTTGGCTGCAGAAGATGAATAACCGCTATCTTCATAAAACGTCATTCCCTCAATATCTGCGCGGCGCTACATGGCCGATCTATACGCTGAGCTAACATACAAAGACATTATACTATAGAAAAAACAAAAAACACAACACGTTACGTAGATCAGAGGACAGACAAAACAAGACGATTGCAGGTAAAATTTTGGTTTACAAATTATTTGTAGTCCAAACAGTCAGTCTTTAGACTTCAGTCTCCTGCAGAGGCATGCAACTGCTTGCAGCGCAAAATACATGGCCCCATAGACAACAAAGGGTTTCACATCCTTTGTCCGCTTCCCTTCTTATAAGTGACAGGCTTATAAAAGTGCTCCCTTTGATGTTAGGTCGTAAATTGTTTGTGCTCTTCGACCACTGCTATATTCCATATGAATAGGTCCATCAGCATTTTCTCAGTCTTTCATTCTTGGTATATTATATGCGTAACGAACCAATGGAAAGCCACGACTCTGGTAGAAGCATGCTCGACCACAAGCCTGGACCTGGTCGGAGCTGTCAGACACAAATGAATCTTCTTCATCTGCACAGTCCGAGTGGGCAGACTGAGTTCCAATGTCTGACCAGTAGTTTTCTGACTGGTGGCAGGGCACAACGGCCAACGTGGGACAACTGTGAGACTTTATTAAGTGTTTACAAGGTGGAGGATTTTTTAGGAGAACCGACTCACAGTAATCACACACCGCATAGTTGCCTTGTAGGTGAGAATACATTCCAAAGTCATAGTAAAAATCCTGAGTCACACATCCCCTCTGGGCATTGGTCGCAACTGCAACTGGGCCACTTCTCTTGGTCAAGTGCCACCTCAGTAGCTTCCAGTCTTCCTTAAACTTGGGGTTGAAGAACACATACAGCACAGGGTTGAGACAGGCTGGCAATGGGAAAAATATCAAAGTCACGGATTTCATGATTTCAGGGGTTATGGATATTGCAGTGATGAGTGGTGCAAATGAGAAGAAGGCCACAGGGCAGAAAAAGATGCAGTTGGTGAAGATAAGCCAAGCAACATGTTTGATCATACTGGATTCTGCGTTCTCGGAGAGGTCTTCTTTCTCCAAAGTGCAGTAAAGTTTTGTATAGGTTATAACCATCACCAAAAATGCCAAGGAGTTTAGGAGAACCAGCGTAACTGTAAAGCCCAAAGATGGCGTCTCTCCAGTTGGGAAAGGCAAGCACAGAGGAGAAGAGGAAAATTCTCCAACATGAAACAAAGGCAAACATCCTGCTGCTATGGCAAGAAACAGAGCAGCAACTGAGGCAATCTTAAATTTCTTTAAATGCTGGCTCTTTTCCTTCTTAATTATATCCTTTGCAGAAAAGCTCCGTTCAATGGCTGCCAAGGTCAAGAAGAAAATGGCACTCTCTGAAGAGAAAATTGCAAGGAACCCAGCCACTTTACATCCACTGCCAGTTTCCCACCAGATGCCAAACTCCGCAAACTGTCCCCAAGAGGCAGTGTCCAATACGGTCAAAATTCCTGTATATATACCCATGAAGAGATTGGAGACTGCAATGAGACCTATGAAGAGCTTTGGGCAAGACATGGTAGAACAGGAAGCAAACATGGTCATGATGACAATGACGTTGAAGATGACAGCTAGCAGAAAGATGAACCATACAGTGAGCCGGATCATCCAGCTGCCGAGCAGGAACTCGCAAGGTTTAAAAGCACCTGAAAAAGAAGGGATGGGAAGATTAAATAATAGATCAAGAGATGACTAAATGGCATACATCTAAGGGAAGGGACTATACTTTTAGGGTAATAAATCCATTGACTGTAGTAATGATCGCTGGACGCACATCATGCATTCTTGTAGTTCATCCTAGGTTTACTAATGACAATATCAGTCCTATTATAACTCAAGGCGACCATACCTCTTGAAGTCTACAACACTAATGCACAGTACTAAAAGTAAATCAAAATGTTACCTGTAGATGGATTGCAGTGAACAACCGTTTGGACATGGTCTTTAACTTCCTCGGATATCATATAATCTTCAATGGCACCTGAGAGGATACACTTGTTTTTACTCAGAACATATAATATTGCAATATGCTATTTGATCATGTCACAAGTTGCCATAAGAGAGGTTTTCCGGGACTTCAACAATAATGGGCTACCCTTCGACTGCGTCCCCTTAAGCAATGTTTACTTCCCTGAATAACCCTTTAAAGAGGCTCTCCGTGTAGCAGTGTATTTCCTGGCTATCCAATGGCATGGTCTATTACATGCTGAAAGTTACAGTGTATAGTTACATTTACCTTGTAGCCATTCTCCCTAGTCAGCATACATACTGGGAAATGTAGGTGAATAGGACATTGAAGATAGGGAGGCTAATGCATGCGATTAAAAGTGGGTCTGAACAAACAGGCCGGCCTACTGATCGAAAGAACCCCCCCCAAAATCAGAACGTTACATAAGATGGTTAAAGTAAGATTTTAGGTGAAGTAGTCTTTAAAATATATTTTACCAGAATCACAAAATTATCACCTATCCACAGGATGGGTGATCATTTTGGGATTGCTGGGTGCCCCACCATTGGGACCACTACTGCTTGTGGGAATGGGGACCCAAAACCCCCCTTCCCGCCTCACTGCTCGACCACAGTGATGGGTACTTGAATGGCACTACACTCAACATATCATGGAGCAGCAGGGGCGCAGGCTCGGCAGTCACTCCATTCAAGCTCTTCCTCACTGCAGGGGGTGCGGGCAGGAGGATCTGGGGGCCATACGTAGCTCCTTGCCAGAGGAGCAAACGGGTAAGGGGACCTTAAGAGGAGTTTGTTATGGAGTCATTTTACAGATTTTCATTGATTTCTGCAAATTTTATAATTGACCGATGATAAATCTTCCCTATGGGGATGATCTGCAATATCAGACATTGCCTATAGAAAGAGTGGCACCATTTCTGGGGGAGGGGGGGGGGGGGCTGGGGATATATAGCCATAGATTGAACTTTTGCTAACCAGTCTACAAGCGTCTTTACAATGGCACGATTGTCCTGGCCTTTTGTGCAATACACAGTACAACTTGTCATACCTTTTTTATGTGCTGGTTTTGTGTTGTGTTTTTCCTTTTCTATAATTTTTTTTTATTTCACTCCAAGAATGTCAGGGAATATCTAAGTAAATACCTTTCTCATGGTCCAGCAGAAGCTTCTGGTACTTTGACCCATCATCTTCTACAGTGGAGGTCGTGTAAGAGTCACATGCAGAAAATGCGCAGCACTGATAAGCATAGGGAACAGATACAGACCTAAAGCAAGAAGAGAGGGGAGGGGGAGGTCAAACAAAGTCGACATCGTAATTTCATCATCCATGCAAAATTAGTTTACAAAGGACGGTCGGAAAACGTTATAAACAGTAGCCATGACGGAGTGTGCACAGCCTTGTGTTCTGCATAGTGCAGATACAAACATAATTTATCAACATCTGTAAAGGGAGTGCAGCCAGACACCGCCCATGGTACAAACGCTTTAGAGGGGCATCCCAGTGTAAAACATTTATCGCCTATTAGATCAGTGGGGGTCTGACTAATCACTAGAATGAGAGCACCCAGTCCCCTACTAAATCACACGTACGCAGCAAGAAGGAGTTCAAAATAATTCACACTGCGGATGTGTCAGTGAGGGGCTGGGGTCCCTCGACGAAGTGTTCAGTCGGATGCCCACCGATCTGACAAGTTATGAAAACATTCGACCTAGACATTATGCCAAAGGGGCACAGAACTCCGAGCAGGGTGCTCTGGTCTATTCTATTAATTTCATGCGTGCCACGTGTTCCATGTTATTACATGTGGCAATAACATGTTAGCAGATAGAGATCAGTGACTTAAGCGGGTTTTACACTGGACGATTATCGGGCAGACCGTTCACAGAACTCCCGTAGCCGATTGCCCTGTGTAAACAGAACGATCAGCAGATCAACGAGCGCTCGATCTGCTGGTCGTATCGTTTTAAAAGAAATTCAATATCATCTTTGTCGGCAGCACATCTCCCTGTGTTAACAGGGAGACGCGCTGCCGACATGATAATAATGGATGGGGACGAGCGATCAGAGTAACAACCGCTCTTCCCCATCCATAGCTCCGTGAACAGTGCTCGCTGAACCGGCCGGTGTAAAAGGGCCTTAAACAATACAGCGCTGCAAATGTGGGTAGTAATAAAAATACCACCATATTACATCTAAAGATCACTTACTGCAGCTTGACGAAGTCTTTAGCGGACAGGGAATCTCTGAACGTAGGATTCCCAGTGAGTTTTAGTTGAGTCAAGCCGTGTAGCCCTCCGGTTGGGAATGACGACAACTGATTAAAACTCAGGTCTCTGAAAGAATCAATGAGCAACATTATCATGAGAAGGAAAAATCAAAACAATAAAATTCACATTCAGTCCTTGCAGGGATTTGACATTTTGGGCGCCAGTCGTCTGTTTTTTTTTTTTATTCCGTCACCAGGGAGTATAATACTAAACTATTACAAAAGTCAAATCAGCAAATGCACTTGACATTTCTTTATATCCCCACAAAACTCTTAATCTGACTAAAAAGCCCTTTCAAAGCACATGTTATTTCAACATTAAATTGCGCTGATTTCTGGTAATTACCCTGGGGGTCTATGATTTATTAAATTCTGTTAGAAGGTAAATCCTTTTAGCATACAAAGACAGATTAGGCTCAATTCACACTTGCATTGTATAATCAGTTACTAGGATCCGTTTTTAGATCAGAATAATAGTAAGAACGGATCCATTAAAAATACTATTTAAAAAAAAAAGGATTTTTAATTGCGTCAGTTATGTTAATAATCCGTTGTTCTGACGGACATAAAAAAATGCAGAGCACAGGAATTTTACACCGTTCAAAAAAAACCTATGTCTAGCAGATGGTTTGTATCCGCAAATGTTAATTTCAATGGGATTTTTAACAGATCCGTTAGAGTATTGGATTATACAACGCAAGTGTGAACTTAGCCTTACTGTATATAATTAAATAATGGTTTCAAATTAAAAAAACTAAAATTAAAAAAACAACCAGGCAAGAGGAGATGTGTTGGCGTCACAGTTTTGCGGGAGGATGATGGGAGGGATAGTCTTAAGCTGGTCACTTACAGTTTGGATATAGAGGTCAGAGTGCTGAAAGCGTCACTGTGGATCCTGCTGATTGAGTTTCTGCTAAGATCCCTGCAAGTGTTAAAAACATACAGAATTACACTTACACGTGCCAGTTTTAGTTAAAGAAGTTGTACAGTTTGGGGGCTGTTTTCTTTTTATACTGCTGACCTATCCACAGGATAGGTCATTATTAAATGATCGGTGGGGGTCCGACACTCTGTCCCCGCACCAATCAGCTGTTCCGGTTGCCAAGAGCTATGCATGGTCGGTACGGGAGACTAGTAAAAGCGGGATTGGATCCCATTAGGACAAAGGAGCAAAGTTTGTGATGGTTTCTCTTGTAAATATTATAAATTACCATTATAGTCAATGGACATCCACTGTCTATAAAGTTGCTTTTGTGGTGGTAACAGCATTTGGTACAGCTCATCGCTCTATTTTGGGATCACAATTGGGGGGCTCCGTGTATTACATTTTTACAAGGGCAGATTTTGACTTGGGATACAATAGTTAAAGGAAAACACTAGTTAAATAAATAACATACGCCACTCTTGGACATGGGATGGTCCTGGTATTGCAGCCCAGCCCCCTTCACTTGAATGTAATACCAGACCCAGCCCACAGACAAGAGTGGCACTGTTTCTTTTAAGCAGATCCTTTTTTTCTAATATCATTAAGACTCCCATTGACTAGGCACATTTTACGTGCCAAAGAATTGACACGACACTTCTTTTACGCGGCGCGTTTTTCAAACACACGTGCGTAAAAACACATTGTATGCAGTAACGGAACGCGTTCCAGTTGGTCAATGGGACACTTAAATCAAGCGTTTTTAATGCATTTTTCAGCGCGTAAAACGTGTAAAGTACACAGAGCGTGTGAACAGGGTCTTCGTGTCCCTTTAACAGGTTTAGAAGGGGAATACATATGTTTTACTCCTAGTACTTACAGCATGCGGAGGGAGGTCAGGCCTTGTAAAGACTCGTTCTGAACCTCTGTGATTTGATTGTGCTGCAGGGTACTATAAATATAAAAAAACACTAGTTAAACTAAGTAAATATTCCAGATACTTATAGCCTAAACTACTGACACTGCTTTACTAGATTTCGCATTTGCAGAATCATAGATTTATACTTTCTATTATCAGAACTTGCAGTAATACATAAAATATAGCACCACATAATATAAACGGTCGCATCCTTGGGAACAACTGCTCCTTACACTTCTTCCAGCGAGCTGCAGCCTTTCAGTCCGGTCAGTGATGTAATCTCATTGTAGGAGAGGTCCCTGGAGAGACACATTTATTTTATTTTTTTATTTAAAATAAAAGATCAAAGCGAAGGTTAATAATAGACCGCCAATATGGACTCACAGAGATCGCAGCATCTTCTGATCCTGGCACAAGTTCAGTGGGATGCTTCTTATCTTGGTGCCTGTCAAGGTCCTGTACAACATACAAGAAAAGTTTATGGAAATGAGATGTAGAGATTAGATAAGGACGGATAAAATGTAGCTGTCAAGGTAGATGCCGATAAGAGCAAATGTTACGGAGAACTGCGCCAAACTGCTTAGCAGAGGCTCCAATTATCATCACATGTCTCCATCTTATGGTTACATACAATGCTGCAGAACTTTGTAGTGTAAAGGGTATTTTACACTGGGCGATTATCGTGACGATCATTACCCTGTGTAAACAGGGGAACGATCAGCAGATGAACGAGCAAACGCTGGATCATCTGCTGGTCGTATCATTTTAAAAAAGTAAAAGATTATTGTTGTCGGCAGCACATTTCCCTGTGTAAACAGGGAGACGTTCTGCAGACATGATAATAATTTCTGGGGACGAACAATCTGAGTAAGGAGCGCTCATCCCCATCCATAGCTCCGTGTGACAGGAGCAAACAAGCGCCGATCAACGATGTCCACTTGATCAGCGCTCGCTGCACCGGCCGAGTGTCGGATGGCCTTCAGAATTTTAAATGCAGATGTGACTGTAGTTTAATTCAGAAATATTCTTTATAATACGTGAAGCCTTACATGAGCTTAAAGAGGCTCTGTCACTAGTTTAGTAATGCCCAATCTCCTGGCTAATCTGATAGGCGCTGCCACACTGATAATGTTAGTGAAAATTGTGTCCCAAAATGTTTATTATTTTAAAAGTTATGAGCTTATATCTAAACATGCAAATGAGGCTATACTAGACAAGTGGGTGCCACCACCAGCGATTCTCCTGAGGTGGAGCTCCTCCCAGCCTCTGACGCTGTCCTATCAGCTTGAAGCTGCTTCACACAGTGTGAGAGACGCTGGAGGGAAGGGGGATCACTTTAAACGGCCATATCGCCGGCTAAAACAGCGGTTCTGGTGTCATGTGAAAGAGGAGATTCTAATCTTTCATATGACACCGGGATCGCAGTTCTAACTGACACAACATGAGATACCAGTTGAATACACAGTCAGGAATGGAAGCTGTATACTATATGATCACACTGCGTTGCTGGCTTAGGGAAGGGGGTGAAGCGGTGTGCGGATTGGACAGCATCATACAGAAAACGTTACACCGCTCAGAGAGAAAATAAAAATAGTCACCTCCTGTTTGGCTATTACAGCAATATTAGCATATTTCGAAAAATGCTCAGAACTTTGCAAATAAAAGTTTTTTTAAAACAAATCCCACCGTAGTTATCATAGCGCTTATTAGATTAGTTAGGAGATAGGGCATTAAAACCCGAGTGGACTGAAACGTAGCTTCTTATTGGACATGGAACAATAAACCACACTTGTATTTGAAACCAACTTTCTGAGTGCTGCGATAATTTTGTACAATCATATATAGGTAGAGATAAGCGGCACTCTGCGACAGATTCCAAAACGGTAATGGGTGCAAGCAGGTAATCCACATCCGTGGATTATGAAACATAAACAAAAGAAATCCCACAACACTCCGAGGGTTCCAAAAAGTATGTGATTTATTCAGTCAACAGCTGCATGTATGTATGTATGTATATACACACACACACACACACACACACACACATTATCTATCAAGCGGTCAAATACTAAATATAATAATTTAAATGCATACTCACAGGCTTTCAAGATTAACTGTTCCTGTCAGGTTTGGAAACCATTGTATATCAGATGCCCCTCGAATTACCCTTGTATTAAAAAAATAAAAATAAAAAAAGACTATCAGCTGCAGCTTTACAATTACACATTTATCGATTCTTCATTTTAAATATTATTGATTTTTTATATTTTTTTTCCTCGGCTTTCTCTGCTGTGGTTGGGAGGGTCCTGATGGTAAAAACTATTAAAAATATATCACGTTATTTGATATTGGGTGCATGTGACATGGGCTGTCTGGGGAACTTTTACACAATTTGGTTGCTCTAAGGCTCAGAAGGCCCATTTGGGGGTCCCCCACCGGCAAACCTTCCCCCTTTTCAATTGGCCCGATTGTACAGAGATTTACCAACATGTTTGAAAATCTGTATGTGCAATATCAGCAGCATTCGATCACCTACCACATTGCTACACCCAAAATAGCTAGAAACATTTGGCTGTGTCTAACCCACTCAGAGCAGGGTAGGCAACCTCTTACGTACGGCGTACAGATTTAAAAAAATAAAGACAGAGTGGTCAGTCTGCCATGTAGTACATGAGTCATACAACAAATTGAATTCTTTAGTGAAATCGCTGCGAGTTCCCTGGCCCTGAAGAAACCAGTGACTTTGGCGCACACTAAAGCCATTAATCAAGCCAAGGGGGCAGCATTGGGACAGGTTTAGGTCACATGAACACGACCAGAGAGGTGTGCACAGTCCGTGATTACGGATCGGAAAGGGCCGCGGAATGTCGTCCGCAATCACAGACCATGCACGCTGCATTGATTAATGAGCCTGGACCGCAATTGCGGACCCTATAAATGCACGTCCTATTTTTTTTTATTTTTTTTGCCTTTTTTTACGTCCAGGCTCCAAGGAATGCACGGACTGTGGAAACCATAGTCGTGTGCATTGGCCCATAGGATAGCAGGTGTTCTATACTATCCGCAATTGCGGATAGTATACGGCCGCAAATGCATGGCCGTGTGCATGAGGCCTTAGGCTGGACGACACTTGAAGGGCTTAGGACTAAACGTGCCAGGCAAACATGAGGATTGCCTAGATCAGATACAATTGTAGCATCCTCTAAACTGAGAAGTAGGACGTCTGCACGTCCCCATTCTATCTTGAAAAGGGTGAGAAATGTAATCAGATTTATGAAAAGTGGAGTAGTTGCCCATAGCAACCAATCAGAATTCACCTCTCATTTCTCAAAGGTCCCTTAGAAAATGAAAGCAGCAACCTTATTGGTTGTCGTGGGCAACTGCTCCAATTGACTTTTTCAGAATTCTCTCCCAAATATATGAGAAAGTGGCATCATTATACAATTATTAAAGCTTTATTTACATATAACCAGAAAATCCCTTTAATTCAACCTTTTGAATCGGATCAGTAAACAGTAATAGAAAGCAGATGGAGCCACTACTGCGGTGCCGGGTATCTCACGTTACACATCCTATTAAAAAGGTTAGACAAGTACTTACAAGAAGCGGAGGTCTGACAAGTTCTGAAAAGCTGAATTTCCGACGAAAGACAAAGGATTATCATAAAGTTGTCTGGAAAAAAAAATTAAAAATTAATAAAAAAAACTGTTATAATATAATATGTTAGTGGTTTGCACCTTGTGTCCCTCCTGCCTATCAGGGCAGGCTGGGAGTTGTATTTTGACTACAGTTGAAGAGCCACTGTAGGTCATAAAAAATAAAAATTACATTTTAAGCTGTCCATATACATATTTGGCCAATAACTTCCTTCTCCAACTCATTCAATAAACATGCTCGTTTAGCAGTTTTAATGTGAGATAAGCAGCTGCCAGACATATATGGCACCGCTTATCATTTAGGAAACAAACTACACACACTAAAATTCGTTTACCTGCCCTGATGGAAGATGTCGAGACACACACTGCCTGAAGATACAAACTGGTTGCTCAGCTAGATTACGAAACCTTTTTTAAAACATTAACCTCGAAAGTCCGCGGAACAGAACGTGATCTGAATAATAGGAAATTTGTTCCTTCACCTCGGCTACTTACATGCTTTTTAGTAAAGGGTTTTTCTCAAACGCTCCGTCAGGAATTGTAGTTATGGAATTGCTGTGGAAGCCCCTAAATACAGCAAAACAATGGGGAATGTAAAGAATTAGTGACCTTGTTTGCAATTATTGAAAAGTTGCCTATTTATAATGTATATATGTCTGTCATTTATAAGACGCCCTATAAAGTAGGCGAACAACGGTCAGTCATCGGCTTTTAAATGCAACGCTACAATTTATTCAGGATTATACTATTAAAAAAAAACCCCCAAAAAAACCTCAGTACTTACAGTTCTTTTAAATTAATCAGGGACTTTATGACATCAGGGAACGACACAAGGTTATTATAATTGAGATCACTGAAAGAAAAAAAAAATCATAAATATACTATAGAATAAAATTAAATTTTCAAAAACAATATCATTCTTTATACATGACATTTTAATATAATAAAGCCTTTCTGGACTATTCACATCCAAATACACAACCAACCAAAATGCAACAATCGTATGAAAATGACAGAAGTGCTAGAATAGCGTGGTTATGAGAGACGCACAGCGCTCATTTACCCCTTTGCCACCAACTGCATGGACAACAAATGGTGCAGGGCATCTAATAAAGTCAATTGGCATCTATTGTTTTCAATAGACAGCGGCGGTCAAGACAGGAGGAAAGAACTGGTAGCAGCACTTTGGCTAAAGGCCCTTATACACGGAGAGATATCCTGCCCGGTTAATCAGCGATCGACAATACAGAATGTAGATCGGCGCTCGTGTGTTCCATTCAAATACAGCAACGATCTGAAAGTATTAATACGATTGTTCATCCCTATACATATATTAGTCTTGTCGGCAGCACATCCTTTTGCACAGGGAGATGCGTTGCCGACAATTGACCATTATTCTTGCTGGTTTGTCGGCTGATTACCGCCGTTTACACAGGACAATGACGGGGAACGGGCATCATTGGCCTGTGTAAAAGGGCCTTAAAGTCTTGTGAACGCAAGTGTATTGCGGGTCCATATAACCTCTGAAATCTTTAGGATGCCATATTGCAGCTCCATATATTTCTATGGGACCCTATTGTATCTCCGTATGCCTTCAATTTTATATATTTTTTTCCATTGTATTCTGTATGGGGAAAAAATAAATAAAACCTCCATCAGATGTCACATTAGTGCACTTAATTTTTTTTTTATAGGCGAGAAAACGTCCCATAATATGGCTTTGTATAGCACTATATACCAGCACATTGAGGACCTATAGCTCCGTAGTAGTAACGTGCGCCTCCATACATCCACCATAAAAGACGTACCACATTGGGGAACCTCTCCTAGCTACATATGTCATAATAGGGTGTATGAAAAAAGGTCCATCTAAAACAGACGAGCCCTTTAATGCTATGATATCTAGAAGTCAAATCACATGTTCCACTTAAATATTTGAGACTGTCTAAGACAAAGCGCCCCAGACTTGTCGTCGCACTGTACACTGACCGACTAGAGAAACAAAAGTCACATTATACTTAAACGCAGTGGAACGGCTGGCATGTAAATAAAAATCAGCGCTATCCTTTATCCCCGGGTTACACCACAGTATTTGTCTTTCCATCTTTAATTACTTCCTTCAGTGTGCAGTTTATATCTGATCCAGCAAAACAATGGACAGGGGTCAGCTCAGTTCAGACCGGCGGCTTCATGCGTGGCTCTATGGTAAGGCAAGGAAATAAAGACGTACAGAGACGGACAATTTGGAGACGCAGTGCTGCAATATTTAATAAGTGTAACAAAGCGGTAACCCAACATGAAAGAGGAAAAAGCTTCTTATTTTCATACAGATGTAGCAGAGCTGAGTTTGTCATTTAACCGTTTCTTGTGTTCAGATAATGCAGCAAGTTAACAACCTGTAACCCAAGAGAATACCACAGATATCATACACCCTGTGATATCACCAGAAAGTGTGCCATTGGGGGAAGGCAAGTTACAGGGTCCGGCACTGGCCCCTACCTCGTTACGCCCCACAGAGTAAAATCTAGTTTTCCGGTGGAAATTAGAATAAAATTTGTTGGGCTGTGATGACCCCATCCCTTTTCTTAAAGAGGCTCTGTCACCAGATTTTGCAACCCCTATCTGCTATTGCAGCAGATCGGCGCTGCAATGTAGATTATAGTAACGTTTTTATTTTTAAAAAACGAGCATTTTTGGCCAAGTTATGACCATTTTTGTATTTATGCAAATGAGGCTTGCAAAAGTACAACTGGGCGTGTTGAAAAGTAAAAGTACAAGTGGGCGTGTATTATGTGCGTACATCGGGGCGTTTTTACTTCTTTTACTAGCTGGGCGTTCTGACGAGAAGTATCATCCACTTCTCTTCAGAACGCCCAGCTTCTGGCAGTGCAGACACAGCCGTGTTCTCGAGAGATCACGCTGTGACGTCACTTACAGGTCCTGCATCGTGTCAGACGAGCGAGGACACATCGGCACCAGAGGCTACAGTTGATTCTGCAGCAGCATCGGCGTTTGCAGGTAAGTCAATGTAGCTACTTACCTGCAAACGCTGATGCTGATGCAGAATCAACTGTAGCCTCTGGTGCCGATGTGTCCTCACTCGTCCGACACGATGCAGGACCTGGGGAAGTGACGTCACAGCGTGATCTGCCAGAAGCTGGGCGTTCTGAAGAGAAGTGGATGATACTTCTCGTCAGAACGCCCAGCTAGTAAAAGTAGTAAAACCGCCCCGATGTACGCACATAATACACGCCCAGTTGTACTTTTACTTTTCAACACGCCCAGTTGTACTTTTGCAAGCCTCATTTGCATAAATACAAAAATGGTCATAACTGGGCCAAAAATGCTCGTTTTTTTAAAAATAAAAACGTTACTGTAATCTACATTGCAGCGCCGATCTGCTGCAATAGCAGATAGGGGTTGCAAAATCTGGTGACAGAGCCTCTTTAAGCCACACTCCCATTTAAAAAGTGTCGAGGGTGAAGTAAAAAGCCCAAAAGGTACAATTTTCAATAAAAATTGCGATTCATTTTTTTTGGGCCTTTTGCTACACCAGAAAACGGAAACTAGAATGGTGGATAAATTTCCACATGGGGGTTATACTCTTTGGGTACAGGTACCACATGTTGGGAACTCAGGTTTTATGGCATATATAAGTTGCATATGAAAGGGAACTCAGTAGTTTCAATTGGCGGCCAAAAGATTCCCGTTGCTGAAAGCAAATGAGGTCACGAGCTCTCTGAGCTTCTTAGTGGTCAAGTGGGCACAGGAGAGCGCTCCTTCCGGTTGCACAGACTTCTTAAAAAAATGAATGAATGTATTAGCTTCAAGTGGTCGTTTCACTATGACAACCCTTTCTGAAAATTAAGTTGGCCCGTTGATCAACTGATCGCTGTGGGTCCTGTTTCTGAAACGCCATGGCGGGAACATGAAACTGTGAAATAAAATCCGTCGGGGCCCATCCACAAAGTGACGAATTCCTCAAGACGAACGACACCATTTGCAATGTAATCTGTGATCAGAAGAGAGGACTGGCACCGCAATGTTTACTGATCATATCTCATCCCCCCGGACCGGTTTGGCAGATCGTATTCTTAATGGAGTCTTACCTTCCTCCTTTATTTGTTGGACTGTCTGCCTGTGTTGAATTAGAAGCAGCATCGCTACGGTTACATGGACTGACAAAGGAAAGGATTTTTTTTTGGGATAATAGAAAGGTTCTTAATTTTTCATACAACCCACCCGGCTTCCGTGTGAGGCGATAACAGGAATGGAAGGAGCGCAGGAAAAGGGGAAGGAAATATAGATCTGTTTATGTTTAACAAGTCAAGAGGAACAAATGTGTTTCAGCTTGACTTGTCACAGATCTGATACAGAGGAATTACAGCTCTTCAAATCAGAAATAAAAGATCGGGTAGGTGAGGGTCACACGGCAATATTTGGTTGTGGTAAATTTGCACGTTGCTTATATAGCACCAACATATTCTGCAGCACTGTACAGAGAGCCCGCATTGACATCCTACCCTAACGGAGCTCACAATCCTATATCCCCATCTCCGACGAATACACACTAGGACAAATTTAATAGGAAGTCGATTAAGCCATTAAGATATGTTTACACGTAGTGGAAACGTTGCAGATGTTCTGTCCGGATTTGTGGATTTCAATGGGAAGGGTGAAATCTGAACAAATTCTGAAGAAAAGTCTGTATATGTGACATGCAGATTTGTCAGATTTTTTTTTAGCTACATGTGAACGTAGCCTTAATGTTGCTAGAGCCAAATAAAGTCCCAATATATTTCTGCACAGAAAAAGGAAAAATGGAGTTCTGGAAATCCCATGCCTAAGTAAACCGCTGACAGACGATGGCCTCCCTTACATTTTAAGAAATAACGCTAGGATGTCAACCATCCCCTCCCCCCAACTTTAAAGAGAATGCTGAAGTAAAGCTTATAGTGATGAAACCCCTCCCTGGAGTCCCATACCCTCAAGTAACAGATCTATAATGAAAGACGTATGCCCTGAAATATACACAGCCACGCTCCTGTCATGCCATCAATTCCTTAATCCCTGGAAAGCATAAGCCGATGGATAAATATCGCAGGGCGGCAGGTTAAGCAGTGCATATACTTACAGGGCCTCTAGACTATCCAGTCCATCAAAGCAGTGGGGTCCAAGGATTTTGATTTTATTGTTGTGAAGGTGCCTATAAAAGATAATGAAACAACTAAAATGTAATGCTCTTACGGATCTGTTACATAAGATTACAATATGGCGTGCAACAAATCGCAAGCGTACGTGTAAGAGCGGGAGTGAATGAGAGTGTGGGTCCAATGGAGCAAAAAGAACCCCAATGGCTTCCCTATCAGCCTGTTCTGTAAGCAGAATACAGGCTGCTAAAAACAGCAGCATACATTCTGCTGCACGATTACATGGAAGCCACTTCTACTGTATAAGTAATTAACGCTTCATATGCTGTAGGGGGTGGATACTTACAAAACAACCAGGCTGGAGAGATTGGAGAAGGCATAATCTGGGATGTGAGCGATTTTGTTCAGAGCCAGCGTTAAGGCCTGAAGGGACGGGAGGTTGCCGAGCGGACGTACAGGCACCTCCGTTAAGCTGTTGTCATCCAGCCATAGATGTCGGAGCTGCACCAGACCCTCAAAGCTGTCATCTGGCACTGTGACAATGTGGTTTGCATCTAGTCGTCTGCAAGAGAAAGACATTCAATTCATCAGAATAGTTAAGTGCGAGTTTATCGGGCAGGAAGACATGAAATAAATACTTTGAGTACATAAAAAAATAATTGGCACACTATATTAAAAGGGAACTGTGCTAAAGTTTTATATAAAATAGGATATGGCTATAGTATGTTTACTGCCCTGATCTTGGTGGGGAAGGGGTAACTGCAGCAGGAAGAGGTGGCTTATCCATAGGTGCATCTAGGTATATATCCTCTCCATACGGATAGAATGGAACCTGAGATACAGGCAGCTGTTTCGTAGAGAGCGGTGTTAGCAGTGATGGTGCCCGTCTCCGACATGAAAGGAGCACTGGAGTCACCAGTGGTTTTCTTTAATCCAGTTTTGGGTAATTCTCCCAGAGCCACTATTTTATTAGTCGGAAAGTCAGTTACCTTCATGTCTCAGGAATATGGGCATCTATTTGGGCTCTACAGTGTAAGAACCTTGCAAACAAACCCACCTACCTCAACTTCCTGGATCCTGTAGTAATAATAGCTTAGGCCTAATGTTCCTTTATAGACTAGTATGACATATCTGCTTTAATGTTTTAGACATGTCGTATATTCCAGGCGAACATCCCTAGGCAGCTTTAGAAATCGAAGAGCACTCGTAGATGTCAGTTACTTTATATATCATGGAAGGAACATACAATGACAACTATGGACCATCTGAAATCTCCAGTACTTGTCGTGGATAATGGGTATTGGCATATGGACCCAACTCTCATTTTAAAACATGTACAAAAAGTAAGCACCCTGTCCTAAGATCGCTTCTCATTACACCATTGGCACTGTATTGTTCTTTGGTCACCGTGCACTGCAGTTTTAATACTCTGATCTAGAGATTACACCAAAATTGCAGACCCATCGACGCCGTTTTAGTCTGATGCATATCCATTTTGAACATATGATATGGACAGGAGCTTTAAATAAATGGCTTCCTGTGGCTCTCCTGCGAATATGATACCCCAACTCACGAAGCTTTCCACATACAACTAAGAAATGGTTGAATAGGATAATAAAACACAGACTTTTGTTATTTAAATAGATCAGCCGGGGAAACCTAGGAAGAGTTTTTCTTTTCACAGCAGCACCGCCACAGGAGAAATTAAGCATTACATGGTGCCCAATGGGTTGTTTTTGTAATGCATGACCATGCCAGGTCCTCCACAGCGAGAGGCGCACTTTATAGTCATTCTCCGCTCTGGCTAATATAGAGGGTCTTGAAAAGGGACCCTGCTCTATAAACTCAGAATTCCCAAATGGGGTATCTGCAAATAAAAAGGGAGAAGTGTTCTTTTATGGATACGTTTATTTTTCTCATTTATGTAACTCAGCGCAGCTTGGTATAAAATCGCAATAAACAGAACATTCATCAGCATCGCTTCCCAACTTCAAAGAACATTCCTACCGCCATATGCATTTATCAGAAAGCGTCCTGCCCTGGCGCTTCCACTCGGCTTCACAACAAGCTGTTTGTGTGTATTTTGGAGCCCAAATAACATCAATCGGCCAGAGTCTAAATCATCATCATTCAGTAGAGTTCACAGCAACGTTTAGAACAAAGAGCTAAGCTTTAAAGCAGCGCCCCACCTAGGCTATCACGTTTCACTGGATGTTTTAATGAATCCTCAAGTTACGGGATACTTTCAACTGGGAAATTATGTAGTTGCGCTTAAGAACAAAGAACATGATATGCCCGTCCGGCCTGAAAAGGGTTAAAACGGAAACTTTGGCTGATGCCCCTGTGGCAGAACGTAGGTTACACTTAAAATTGACAGGCTCCCTCCTATTTAAACAGAAAACACCTGCACTTTCCTGTCAGGTTGGTGATTAATGGCCGCAGTGCCCAAGCATTAAGCTTCTCAAAACAAAGCGCTCAGAGATCATTTACAGATCTCCAATCAATCGCCTTTCTAACTTACTGAAAGCTGAATAAGGACGATGGAACGAACAGTTGTAATTTTTTTCCCTTTCAAAAATAGAAAAAAATACATAAAAAAAGCTGACGACTTTGTATTATCCGTCCAGTTGCCGGGAACATATAAAATCTGTGGAACAGCTGTAGACTTGTTGGTTTTTCTCCTTTGTCTGAGGTGAAGAAAAGCTCCATCGAGCTTCACCTCCAGTTACAGAGTTGACATCTATTTTACCCAGAGTGTGAAACTTAGATTTATATTAAAAAAATTGGGCAAAAACTGTTTATTTTCTTTGAAAGCTTCAAGTGTTCTTGAAATGAAAGGTGGCCATAGACAACTGGGATTATTTGGCCAACTGATATCTCCACTGACGCCACCATAAACCTGTCGCTGGCTTGACTGAATGAGAACATTCTTATGGTAAGTGTCCTCCAGACACCTCTAGCGTCATTTATCTTTGGGAAGACCGTAGGATCCGATGAGTTGAAGTTTAACTTGTTCGCTTCCTTTACCACTATCTCTACATTCTCGAACCTCACAATTCTCATACCGGTCTGCCTGGGGATAACTATTCCTACTTTTCGATGTCCATTGACAATCATTAATAAAATAACACTTGTCCTAATAAGTGTTCGCTCTAAAGGGGTTCTAGGTTTTTGCTTCTTTAACCCGAAATAAACCACTTCGGTAGCCCAGTTTTCCCCAATCCCAGTCCTGGGGAAAACCGTGCTTTGAAGACTTCCCACCGAAAAAAATAAAAGCCATTGATTGACTTAGTGAAGTGAATTAAATCAACTGTGCAATATTCTAGTAATTCTCAATACATGAGCTGTTGGGGTCCCTTAAGGGCTGGGTTGGGAAACACTGCCCTAGCCTACAATCTTCATAGGGAACATAACAGGGATCTTGAAATGTGTTCCCATCTTCTCGATTATGGAAAATGTGCAGGACACATCCAAAGGATGACCATATGATACAGCCTTTTTTAAAGGTGTACCCATTATCAAAACACCATAAATTTAGTCAAAATTCAAACTAAACCAATGCAGTGACTCGAGAGATATGCTGGTGGCATTTAAAAAAAATAAAATAAAAAAAAATAAAAAAAAAGTCTGCAAATGTGACATTGGTTCCGGTTGACAAAAAAAAATACAAAAATACTAACAAAAGCCAAGGTAAACAGATTTACTCTTAACTCATGGGAACAGTGCCCTCTACTGGTGATATTATTCAGAAAAACCATAATACTTGCTATATCCTTAAATTGTATTTGCTGTTTAAATTTACCTCTGCTGATTGTGGGAACCACCATTATGTAAACGGCTCCAGCAACATGTCTTGATATAGACACTGGATATGTCCGTAAGGATCTATATACTTATCTATGAATGAAGAACTCCAATTTTAGCGGGACAATATTAAGAAATTAGAGCAAGCTTATTACTCAGCTAGGTTTAGAAATTCCTGGATAAATACGGCCTCTAATAGATGAAGGAAGATAAATTATTACCACTGACTACACCTCCTATCATCCAGCGAGCAATACTTTGATTGTAAATAACCAGGACAGGCAAAACGATGACTCTCTGCTAATTCCCTTCACATCAATCCTCCTGTCACTTTGACAAGTTGCTTGAAGGCTTATGAACGTGTCAGAATTATTTTTACATGCCAAGAAATATATTCTCAAAATACACTGTTGATGCAAAGCAGTGACCTGAGAGAGGAGGACTCCCCTTACGTAATGACACCTGCATGCTTCTTACCTAATGCAAATAAATAATCCTGAATTGATGAATCAGTTTTTCCTTCACAAGAGAAAGGAGTATTTAAACAGAGTTGCATTAAAATATCTCAGGATACAAAAGGCCCGAGGCTTCGTCAAAAATGAACGAGAAAATACCTGTCCCTCTTTGTCTTCTTATTCAAGATCCATAAAACCTCCCCTGAAGATCAAAAGGAGGATTTTCCGGTGGGATAAACTCGTCAAACGTCAACTAAATACCTTCACCATATACAAGCAAGATGCAGCTTAATGACCTCATGTTAATAAGCTAAAGTGGTGGTGGGGTTGGTGTTCGATGTCCACTCATGGTCCATCCAAACTCCCCACCAAGAGTCAACAACTAGTATGATCCCTTGGACGCATTCCACACAGTTTCAACAGTGTGAATTACTGTTGGTGCTTTCATGCTATTGGCACGGTCCTCTTGCAGAAGGTATACTCTCGAATACACACAGTAGACTAATATATCTAATCAACGCTCCTGCTCAGGTGCAACAGTTGATGCCTATATTATGTTATTGACCTTTCAAATGTACAACGTATAAGTCCATGAATCCTGAACATCCCTCAATGACATGAGGACAGGTGCGAAATATAATGAGGGCAATCTGGGGAAGTTCCCAGGGCCCAAGGCTGAAAGGGGGCCCAGTTTGCCCCGGTTCTCCCGAAACAGTTGTTAAAATTACAGCCGGTTCAGGGAACCGGGGTGAAGCGGGACCACTCTATTGTATCCGCGTCCTTAGGACGCGGATACAATTGCTTACTCTAGCGCTGACGATACATGGAACTATCAGTTCCCTTCCTCACCATTTGGCACTTTAGTAATGATGCAGTCGGCGCAATGTCATCACTCCGACTGCTCCGTTACGCTGGATGACGCCGCCTGGTCTCTGACCAGTCCTGCGTCACTGGAGGACGGTATGGGAACGGGAACAGGTGAGAATGTTTTTTTTTTCTTTTCTGGTGGCAAGCGTTGGGGGTGCTATCTCCAGGGGCGCTTTCTAAGCAAAAAAATGGATTGGACTTTAAGGGGTTAAACAGACTGGTTCTTTAAGGCTACATTCATGAACAGCAGATTTTTGTGCCCGGAAACCACTAACAAATTGAAAGCCCTGTTTACACAGTTTTTTGCAGGCAGAAAAAAAATCTGCCTCAATTTCTTAAGGAATTTTGAGACATTTTGAACTGCCTGCGCTTCTTTTTTTCATGCCGTATTTTGCAGCGTTTTTGGCCCGTGGCCATGTAACTAATGCAAGGACCACGCGCAAAAAACGCAGCGAAAAACACTTGGAAACAAGTACCGCCGATTTTTTTTTGCCTCCCATTGATTTCAAAGGGAAATCAGAGGCGGAACCGTAGCAAGAAAGGACATGCTGCTGTTTTTCCCCACGAGCAGCCAAAGTTGCTTGGGAAAAAAAAAACCTCTTCTGCCTCCCATTGAAATCAATGAGGGGTAATTTCAGCCGTTTTTTTTGGCACGGATTCCGAAGCAGTTTCAGCGTCAAAATCAGCACAAAAAAAAAAACTCAGTGTGAACAGGGCCTAAAGTGCCTCACCTCTTTAGGGTCTCAAAGCATTCTGCTTTTTCTCTTCCGTATGGCTCATTCTACTTTTACAGGGAACTCAAAACCGTGCCAGATCTATGGTCACCTAAACTGAAATCTGCAAATATAGGGTACAGCATCTTCAGAGTTGGCGGGGGAGGCACACTTTAACTGCCCGGGGTCCATGGTACCAATTATACG
Source organism: Rhinoderma darwinii (assembly GCF_050947455.1). NCBI lineage: Eukaryota > Metazoa > Chordata > Amphibia > Anura > Rhinodermatidae > Rhinoderma > Rhinoderma darwinii. Next base: position 54,875,362 of record NC_134695.1, read on the forward strand.
CCACGCCCCTGTCTGAGGAACATTACAACAACTTGACATACATGGCGGACAGCAAAAGTTAAATGAGAAAAGGTACAACCTTGTATGTGTAGCACCCACAAGATGCCATCTCATTGGAATGGGCATTTGACCCAGTCGGACCAATAAAATAATGGATGCCCAAATCTTTACCAGGCTCTTGAACCAACTGAATCAAAGCGGTTCGTCACCCAATCCACAAGATTGCAGGTAGCTCTAAAACAAACCGATCGCAGGGGAATTCACTTTGACCACTATCCTGTTTGTGCTCAAATATTAAAGAAAAAAAACAAAAAACATCTATAACCATTTATATCAGGGGTTTATAAAAGTGATTGCACTCATTAAAAAAATAAAAAAAGTTTGAGCTGATCAGTATCAGTGCTACAACCTTGACAGTCTGACTAAATTATTAGAATTTTTACAAAAATAAATTCTATGTATTGCTGCCAAAGCCTAGCTTTGGTTTATAATTCTTACTGCTTTTATGCGTCAATATTAAAAACCTCTCCTTTTATTTACTTTGCTCCCCAAAAACAAGGGGAAGAGTTTAATGCAAGTGAGATTTCAATCATTTCCATTGTGTATTCAACGGTTGTTGCTTGGCAGGAGGCTCAGTAGCTGTGCAAATAGAGACCTCTAGGAGGATTTGGTTTAGATCAGACAACCTGGTAGGTCTCGTGGAACACAACCCAATGTGCCAAACCTACCAACTTGAAACAGTTGGCTCAACATATCCCTGTTAAAATAAAAACAGCGTCTCGTTCTAAACAAAAGCACCTTTCAACAGCACACTTTCTCGTAGGTTACCAGGGATGTCAAGGTGTTTGGACAGAGCACAAAAACATCGGGCATAAGGGAATGCGCTTAGTAAATGATGTAGGTCTCCTACAAAAGGAAAGTTTAGCATTTACATACCAGTGGATACAGGTCAAGCCGTCATTCCTAATTCTCAATACTTTATTATTTAAAAAAGGGGAAAAAAAAACACCCAAAAAGGTGGTGATCTTCTGACATCATAGAAGAGAACACTGGTCGTGTCTATGTGATCACCACTCATACTATTTCATACCTCAGAAATTTTTAATTACAGAAAATCTCTGAAACGTTAAAGGGTTTGTGGGCTCTAAACAGAGCTGCCTCCTCTTACGATAGGCGATCGTGCTCCCAATTAATGGACTCCAGTGATGTCATTTTCTGACATATCTAGGGAATGTCAGAACTACATTTTTGGCCGGATATATATTTATTTCTAACGTTTTTAAAAGGAAACCATAAGATCCATATGCCTTATCCTACAAGAAGCTATACACTTTCTAATGGACACGACCGCCATGAAAACAGTCATGGCCGCATAGTAGATCAATTTAGAGTACATACGATTTTAACTGCTACAGAGTTTGCAATGTCCTTTGAAAATGTATTCTTCAGAATGGGGAGAGTAGTAGATGATAATTTTATTATGCCTAGTCTGGACAAATCCCAGGAACCAGGTAGCTACGGGGCCTAGAAACTTTCTACCATAAGGCCCCCTGCACTTATAGAAGATTTGTTGCGGATTCTGTTCAGACTTGCCTGAAACAGTCTTTGCTGTGGATATTCCGCGTGCAAGTGGATGAGATTTTTTTTTAAAAATCTCGAATATCTTCCTGAACATTTTCTGCACAGAAATCAGGGGATGTTGCGGCTTTTCATATTAACAGTAAGATTCGCAGGTAACAAGTGCAGATTTTGCTGTGGAAACGCTACATATAATCTGCAACAAATCCACTACGTGTGTGGGTGCCCCATGTTCACATGGCTGATTTTCAGGTGTATTTCAGAGCGTAAAACGCTGGTATTACACTCAAAAATATACTTGAAATACGCCTGCAAAACAGTATCCCATTGATTTAATAGGAAATATACTAAAGATCATACAAGGCGTATTATAATGCTGAAGAATTAATTAAAAAAGCCTTGTAAGGCTATGTTCACACGAAGTATTTTGGGGGAGGAATATCTGCCTCAAAATTCCGTTTGGAACTTTGAGGCAGATTTTCCTCTCCCTACACGCCAATTTTCGTGCCGTTTTTTGCCCGTGGCTATTGAGCGCCGTGGGCATAAAACAGCGCAAAATACGCTTTCTCTGCCTCCCATTGAAGTCAATGGGAGGTCAGAGGCGGAAGCACCCGAAGATAGGGCATGTCGCTTCTTTTTCCCGCGAGGCAGTTTTACTGCTCGCGGGAAAAAGACGCCGACGCCTCCCATTGAAATCAATGGGAGGCGTTCTCGGGCCGTTTTTGCTGAGTTTTGCGACGCGGTTCCCGCGTCAAAAAACTCGGCAAAATACTCCGTGTGAACATCCCCTTAGAATATGCTACATAAACTATGCAGGTCACTTCTTGAAGCCTTTTCTAAGCAGATTTTTTAAACATTTCCCATTGACACGTCAATAAAACTGCTTTGAAATCTCAAAAACAAAAAATACAACAAACAAAAATAAAAACAGCTCCAGGGCTATGTTTTTGTCTTCAAATCAGCCTCATATTTTTCAACCTGAACATATGCCATGTGAACAAAGCCCTTAGGCGGGACTGACTGATTCATGGAATAGCGCTAGATACAGCAGCTCTGTATGGAGAATACAGAGCAGTTGTATCTATAAAAAAAAAAAGTTAAGAATTTTTTAGAAAACACACCAATACACCTTTTTATTAAGAAACCACAACCACGTTTGCCTTTTAAAGGTTTACATGGCCTTTAAAATCAGTCAAGCAATCCCCGTACTCCATCAAGCTGGCAAATAAAAGCAGATCTGATACGTTGCTGATGGCCATATCCCTAGTTTTTACAAATCAATTCTACAAAACCACACATGCAAAAAAAATAAAACACCTTTCGTTCTGGGCAAACTTTGCTCTACTGGTTTCGGAGTGCTACTAACAACAAAACAGTGTATAGAAGGCGGTATAAAACAAGCAGAAGACACTACATAATATATACTTATACCCAAAGATGCCATTTAAAGTGTTTCTGACAGGCTGCAGACGTTTTAAAAAACACACAGCAATAATCTCTGTGGGGATACCAAAATAGATCTTTGCATAGATTAAATTATAGCGTTTAGTCGGTCTGGAAACCTCACAAGCATCTTCTATACTTCAAATGCACATTCTAAAATAGGAAAGGGCACCAGTCCACGACAGTCATAACATTTATTTATTCTACGGCAACCTAAATCCAGACTTCTCCAGCTGCACACGGTGTTATTTGCGCTACCAAACCAGCAACCGACTCTCCACACAACTCCGTTTCCATAACGAAGGATCGGACGTCGAAAATAGACTGTTCCTTGATATTTATAATTGGAACGGTAAAATTAAGTATCCTAGCAAAGTAAAGCTGCTCCCATATGTGTGACCCGTGTCAACGTGGTCATTGGTGGAGTCTAGACTTTTCAGTGTAAGTTCAGCAGTGGATTCGACACCATCTTTTTCAAAAATACGAATGCAAAAACAGGTCTATCCACCTCGTCTCCTTTCCACATTTCATCAATATGTAATAATGCTGCACAACTACAATCAATTCCTATAGAACACATTTTTTACCATAAAAAAATAACACATTTCAGGGCCTATACCTTTCCAACTACAGCAACTCTCCGGTCTCCGTACAAAATTATGTGATATATGAAGTTATATTACCTGGGGCCCTCCAGTCCTTCCCCTCTGCCAAGGATTTGGAGTTTTAGGGTACCCTCCGTGGTCTCAAAAAGGCCACAGTGCTCTACACTCACGTGAGCAGCACTGGCCTATCCAAGCACAGAGGGTGTGTCTCAGAAGCGCTGCAGCCATTTTAGAGAGGGCACCCTAAAACAGCGGATGCACGGCAGATGGGCACTACTGGAGTGAACCAGGTAATATTACTCCATATACGCGATTATATTTAAAATGTTGTCCCAGGAGCAGAGGGCCGATTTAAAGGGGTTGTCCAGTTTTAGCAAACTAATGTTATTATTTGCATAATAAAAAGTTACACTTTTCCAATATATTTTCTCTGCTTGTTGTTATTCAGTAGGAGCATTCATGGTTTACTTCCAGTGGATAAAATTATTTTCATGGTCATGTAATGGACACACAGGTGCTGGGCTCGTTACAGGTTCATGTGGTGTACACACATGCTGTGATCGTTAGTAGACAGCACTGACGCACATACTGTAACGAGCCGTGCACATCACATGACAAGGATAGAACTTTAGAAGTTGACAATGAATGTTCCTACCGAATGACAGCAAGCAGAGATCTTGAAAACCATAAGGAATAGAGAAAGTTTATTAGAAAATAGTATTACTTTAAATTTTTTTAAACTTGCTGAAACCGGAAAACCCCTCTAAGCCCAATTTTGATAGTGTTGTTGGCTGTCCTACGGGCACGTCCATCCCTTCTCTTTCCCTTTTGTGTTTTCCTTGTCTTGCCCATTTAGTCCAAGCACTACCTTGGTTGTTGTGATTGTTGGTCCTCCATCTAGGAACCCCTACTTACTTTCACAGGCCATGATAAGTCAGCCGGGCTTAGCTTTTTTTTTTAGGTCACCAAGTTTATCTTATTGTACTCCTTTTACTTTTAATGAGTCAAAGTTGCACTTTTATTGTAAATGCAGTAAAAAAGAAAAAACTATTTTATTATTTTTTTTAAAACACAAAAAATACAAAAAAATAAAAAATAATAACTTACAGGGACTGAAGGGATCCCAGGACCTTCAAAGCATCACTAGGGACAGTCTTCAGCTGGTTGTTTTGAAGAGTCCTACAAAAAAAAAAAAAAAATGTGTGTGACAGATTATTATTATTATTATTATTAGATCTCATGTGTCATGAATGTTGTGGTAAACCTATCTCCGCCACTGAAAGTCTAAGGGCTTGTTCAAATGTAATGGAATTGCTGCAGAAAATTTCTCCAGCAATTCCACAGAAATTCCACACCATTTCCTGCATTTTGCTGCGTTTTTCTCAATGTTGGAAGATGTCGATATCTCCTCTGAAAAACGCAGCAATTCAGTCCACTTTCCGCAGAAGGAATGGACGTGCTGCGGTATGAAAAATACGCACCGCAGGTGAATTTCTGGACAGAAGTGTGTGGATGAGATTTGTTAAATCTCACCCATTTTGCTGCTACTGTATTCTGCTGCATATTGTCCGACCGCAATTCCGGATGGAAAATACGCACCAATTCCACTACGTGTGGACAAGCCCTAACTTCATCATTTTATCAACCATGGTGGTAATGAACCTACAATTAACTTAACCAATTAACTTAACCAAATTAACCAAAACATGTCCATTTGAAAAGGTACATAAACACGTCCTCGAATGACCTCTATCCACCGGATATGACAAATGTTTAATAAATGCGAGTCCCTCATCGATCTCTAGAACGAGACCTCCTGACCACGTTATACTTTGTCACTATTAAGTTACTGTAACTCGGGATCTACGGAAACAGCGTAGCTCATGCTACTACACTATTTTCGTAGCTCCCATTTACTTCTATGGGAGTTTCAGAAACGTAGCAAAACGTGCTCAGCAATTTCTATAAGAACCACCCAACTTATCAGACAGTGGCTGAGGACCAGCAGCAAAAAGGCAGGATGGGGGGGGGGGGTCAGTCGGCCTTGTTCTAGAGATAGGAGCAGGTCCCAGTAGGGACCCAAATCTGTCGGATGTTCATAGCATATCCGGTGGTTACAGTGTTTTATGTGTACAGTAACGAACATATCCAGGACAAAATTAAGATTGGTGGTCCACCTGGCAGCTAACTAATCAGAGTTAAGCCCCATTCACATCGCGTTTGGGCTATCCGCCGGGTGTATACGTTTTTAAACGCTAAAAAAGTATTGGAAAATATAGCTCGGAGTATACATAAATTATAATGGGTCAAATGTAGACAAAAATAGCAGCTATTTGGTCTAGGTTTGTCATGGTTTACGTTGGGATACTGTTTTTTTGAAAGGACTGAGAAGCGTAGTCTTCTGCGCTATTCTGCACTTAAAAAAACAAGAAAAAAAAACGTATACGCGACGTAACTTTTTAGCATTGATCTCAATGGACAATGTATGCAAATGTAATGCTATACGTTTGTATCCGTTTACATAGAAAAAAACAGATAGATTTTATGTATCAGTGTTCACTCTATATATACACTTTTTTTTTTAGGTAAAAAAAAAACGGACAGAAACTTATACCGACGTAGGAGTATATGCTAAACGTATAAAAAAAACAAAAAACAGATGTAAACAGAAAACGTTCCACGTTATAAAAAAATAAACCGTATACGCCCGCCGGATAGAACAAAAGCGATGTGAATGGGGCCGAAGGCCCTGTTCACATTGCAGTTTAAGGCTTTATTAGCCGTCCCGTCAGATCTGACCCGAATAAGAACCTTGCGCACATCTCTATTTTTCCACTCAGAATGGCAGACCCCACGTCGGAACACAGAGAACCGCATTGTAAGTCAATGGGGTCCATCGGACGTCAGTGGTCATCACATGACCGCTTTTTCCATCGTATGATGGATTCGGCAGGGCAAAGGTGAACATTGCCTAACGCCTTATGCACAGGGCAGATCAGAGTGCAGGAAGCAGATTCAGAGGCACTCCAAATCCCTTCGGCTCTGATCTAGGCATTGTATGCAGCCTCCATATAGATCCATATTACAGAAGTATTCTCCACCAGAGGAAATCTAATAGGGGAGAATACCACTGTCCTTCTGCAACTGATGGAACATGACTTTATCCGATTCAAATGGAATTGTCAGAAAAAAAACCTCCATATGAAATCAGAGGCATACCGAGCTACAGCTGGGCCCCATAGACGCCACGATACAGCTATCCACAATTGAGGTTATATGGACCCATAATACGGTAGTGGGCATGAGGCCTAAGTGTGGTTATCCAATGTATTGAACGCAAGATGCGCTTTTCTTCGGGGATGCAGGTGCTACCACACTGGCTATGTAGCTTATTGGTACCACACTGGCTATGTAGCTTATTGGTATCCATGGATAGCAGCAATTATAGACCAGTACTAAAAACATTACAACGCATTTGTAAAGGATGTGGGACCGTGTCACAAGAGGACAAACAATTTCCCCTGGGTCTAAGAGGGTTAAAGGCAAAGGCTTGCTGTGCTGACAGAGCAGGGCGAGCATGTAATTACTAACAAAACTGCACAATTACTTACAGAACTTTGAGTTCTCTCAGGCCAGACAAGGCCATGGGATGGATGAAAGAGAGGTCATTGCCCGCCAGCCGCCTGGAAGAAAAATAATAATAATTTAGACTCGAGACAAAAAAAAACAAAAAACGCCAATTTATTATAAATATTCCAAAAACGAGTTCACACAAAAAAAGTAAAGAAAAAAAAAAAAAAGTCATCAAAACTCTGGAGCCAATGCTAATTGATTACGAAGAACATACAACTTATGTCAGAACAGTAAGTGGCAATGAGACATTGTACAATAATCAGGACAGCGCGTACAATCACACAATGACTCAGTGTTCAGTCATAATGAGAAACACTGACCTAGTTTATCTACAGGCACTTATTATGAATTTGCCATACAAAATACCAAACTTCCTTTGCCATAGGTATTTTTAGGCTACATTCACACGTAGCGGAATTGCTGCAGTTTTTCCGTCCGGATTTGCAGGCGGAAAGTGCACTATGGGATAGAATAATAGCAAAGCGGATGAGATTTTAAACAAAGTATAGTCAAAATCCTCTACAAATGGCAATTGTATAGATTTTGCTGCGGATTACCTGTAGATGAACACGACTAATTTTCAACGTTTAAAATAAAAAAATAAAAACCTCCCCTGGCGAAATAGCAGTCACATCTGACTTAACATCATCACAGGTGGCCGGGTGTACAGTAGCAGAGACAAGCCAGTGGACCAGGGACATGTTGCTGCGAAAGCACCAAGAGAGGATTTATTTTTTTACGGTCAGCTGCTTTCCACAGCGAAAAATGCACTACAAAATAAGCACAATTTGGTGCAGAGTTTCTGGGAAATTTCCCTGTGGATTCTAGTGAAATTTGCTAGATTTCTTCCCAGCAAATCCAACCCCTATGGACCCTAAAACTATAATGAAACTATTTTTAATAGGGCATATCCCAACATTTGGTTTTTCTCTCAAAGCACTAGTCATCAGTAAAACAGTTATTGAAAATACTAAGGCCCTGTTCACACAGAGTTTTTTGACGCGGAAACCGCGCCAAAAAACTCCTCAAAAACCGCCCGAAAATGCCTCCCATTGATTTCAATGGGAATTGGACGAGGGTTTTTTACCGCGAGTAAAAAAAGTGTCATGACCCATCTTGAGGCGGTTTCCGCCTCCAAAACCCCATTTCAATCAGTTAGAAAGATGAAAAAAAAAAACCTCGACGAGTGTTTTGACGAGTTTTTGTCAAACCACTGTGCAAAAACCTACTGGAGCAGTTTTTGCAGGAGGAATTTTCCTCCTGCAAAAAACTCCGTGTGAACACAGCCTTAGGGGGAAAAAAAAAAAAAAAATCATAAAAAAAAAGGTAATATATATACACACACACACACACACACACACACACACCTTTTTTTATGATTTTTTTTTTTTTCCCTAAGGCTGTGTTCACACGGAGTTTTTTGCAGGAGGAAAATATATATATTTTGAACATGCTGCTCCGTTTAAGGTACCGGGTATCTATATACGGATAATGCTGAGTATTTATACGGTTGCGGCTGACACATGGAGCTCATCGCTGTCATTCTGTATACAATGAATTTAATAAAGACACAAGTCATCAAGCACACGACCGTAAGGGTTTTCAACGTCAAATATGGGTCCGACAGCTAGGGATACACATCCATAGAAACCCACAATTGCAGGAGCGCCCATAGAATTGCGGACAATAGGACATGTTCTTTAATTTGCGGATCATTTACATACGGAAAATATACGGAAAGGTGTCCATGGCCAATACAAATTAATGGGTCCACAACGTCATGAAAACTATGGTCGCGTGCGTTGGGCCTAAAGCTGTAGACCCAAAAACCCTGCTGAACTGGGAATTGTTCAGCAGACAGTTATAGGACCACTTCAGGTCATGTAATGAACAGATCAAACACTATCAATGATACAATCTTCACACAAATTGTGATTGTGTAAGGCTAAATTTACACCTGTCGGCACTTATACTAGAAAAGTCTGACATGCTGATGTGCCCACAGTGTATGCCAAATGTATGGCATACAGTCTCATCTGACTATCGGGCGGGACCAATTTATAGTCGAGCCTAACCTACACATACAATTTTTTAGGCGCCAAATCCCTTCATATTTTATCATGCAGAATTATTTTTGCATTACAATAAATTAGATGGAAGACATATGTTACGGTTACAATCATACGGGTAACAAATGTAATACTCAAACGTTTTGTGAACCCAGCCTTATTTGCCAATAAACGGGCACCAATGTGCGGTCCTAGTTATACGGATGTTTATAATATGTCCAATTACGTCACCAATTTTGTCTTCATGTAGATTTATTTATGGATAGGAAAAAAAAAAAAAATGGACTTTAGAATCAGTTTTGGTGCATCTATTATATTTTGCTCACTAATTTATGTTGGAGTTGATTATGGTTTCTTACAGACATCAAGACCCGTCTATCCTACAGATCCTGGCAATCTACGAAGATCAACAAACAAAATGATCTCTTCTAGATGTTCGTTTCTCGGCACGGAGTCCTTCCTCCTGGCTTGTTTTCTTCTGCTTGTCCTACTTCCCGATAAACATTTTCTGTGTGGTCCAACCTTTGCTTGCACCAAGGCTTAAATATCACAAGTCCTTTCCTGAATGCAGAATCAGACAAGTGCTAAAATGTGGCACACCTAGTAATCCCAGCCACTAGGCTGCCAACACAGGATCGCTTTACACGGTAAACTGAGCACAAGCTGAATGGTTCCTATCCTTGTGAAGCGGTGGGGGCCCACAGGGTACGTCTCAGGCCCGCTCTTCACAATTTACATGGCTATTAGAGGGGATGTGCTCATAATTACCAGCTAATTGCTCTTACATCTGGAGTTTAACAACTTCCTCCGATCCATAGTAAAGTAAATAGAACAAGTGCAGCGCAGATTGCCCGATCGTGGGCAATAAAAAAAAAAAGTTATAATTTCAAGACAGTCGATGGATTTGAGTGTGCCACTAAAAAACGGACCATGGACAAGAGATAAAGGTTTCCAAAAATAGAACAGAATTTCGACTAGATTGCCACCGTTTTTGTGCCAACGACCAATCCTTCAAACTTTTTATCCTTTGTGTTGGATTGTTTGGTCCAGTAGGTGTATGGCACAATTGGCTGATCAGAAAGTGGTCTACCCAATTTCAGTGTAAAAGAGACTTACTCAGCACATATTGCCAAAATACAGCTGGTCCTAAAAGCAAAACTTCATATTTTCTGATAAACTCAGCAAAAAGTCCTAAAAATGTGCAATTACAATTATTTGCGAAAAATACATAAATAAAAATCTCATAATGCCTAAATGCCATTGCGCTGGTATATATTTTTGCTTCTAGATATGGTGACCTTGGGTTCCCTGTACTAAAGGCAGCACATTCTATGCAAGCTCCCTGCTCGGCTACTTTCACTCAGTCTCTATTGAAATAAATACAACTACTGCAGTCATCCACTAAGGGCTTATTCAGACAAGTGTTGTTAAAAGAGTGCAGTCCGCGAAAAACTGACGCGTTTGCAACAGTGTTTTCTGAAATTGCCTTCCGTTTGTCATTTTTCCCATCCAGATGGCACGAACTGAATATTGTCCACAATTGTTCAAACCTATTGAAAACACCCCCAAGATGGTCACCTGAAACGCCATTTTCTATTTCTTATAGTAGAGAGCGCATGGTGAGATTTTTCTTGTGCAGATTTTTGGCTTCTGATCACGTATATTCAGGACCACACTGCTCTGACTCTACTTACTAGGTTTTTTTTTTTTCTCATAGACCAATTGACTTCTATGGGCCATTCAGACATTAAAAATGGACAAATATAGAACATGCTGCTATTTTCTCATCACGAACGGATGGTCCATGGAAATTTTTTTATTTTTAAAAAAAATGGTTGTTTGAATGTGCTCATTAACTATGATGGGTCAGTGTTCAGACCGGGTGCTGTCCATTCTACACTCAGCTGTGAAAATCATTTGTCTGAATGAGCTAGAAGGAAAAGTAGGGTAAGGAGGTGGGAGAACCTATTTATAAAAAGGACCAAATCGTTTTTGCCCCCTACCGACATTTATTTCTATATCGATGTAGCTGTACGAGACCCTGTTTATTGTTGATTTTTTTCGTCACTAGTCTGCGGTTCTTACTGGAGATGTCCGCCTCAATTTTTTAGGGGGCTATTGAATGTTCAATTTGCACATATAGCACTTTTATTTAAATTACATTTGTACTCCTATCCCTCCCATACTTTCCCTTGCTCTTCCCTTTATTTTTTGGAGCCCCCACCCTGTTAGGGTGCAGTCACACGTGGCAATTCGTAGCGTAGAAATCGAAGGCCGAAATTTACACCAGATTTTCCTAAAGGGTGGAAACAAAATCTGCAACGCATAAACGGCTTAAATGCCGGTGCGGAATTTTGTCGCTGCGGAAATAATTTAATGGAATGTTTTCCGTATATGTTGCGGATTTTGAATGCAGAATTTCATAATAGACTTGTGACATTCGGCATTAAAACAGGCAACACAAATACGCAGCCAACTTGCCACAAAAATCAGCAAAATTAGTTCTGCCGCTGGAAAAATTTTTTTGTCAAAAATCTGCAACAAAATAACCCTTTATGAATAGCGTGATTACTACAAGGACACAAGGATGAACATGTAAACTGTACCCGCATTCAGATTCTATACCGCTCTTCACTGGAATCAGACTATATTCCGACTCTAGACATAACATTGCGGATGTTGGGATGGAAGTAAATAGATCGTCTCCCCGCTGCTCCACAATATACACATTTAACCAACGTCACTATTTGATTGTGAGGTGGAACATGCCGAAACCAAGAACCGTTGCGTGACTTTAAGTAGAGATGAACATCCAACCTCAAGGCAACTTGTGTTTATTCAGCCTGCTAAACCAACTAACAGAGAAGAGCAATTCACCCAGCATCCGCTTTTCCTCACTTTGGCAATCTTCCAGGAAACAGGATACAACTGGCCGAGTATGCAAAAGGTTTTTCTAACATGCCTGCCAAATATTCGTGGGCCGTTGATGGACTTACTGCTTATAAGGGTCAAGAACCTCATAATTAGAGGCGGGGAGGGGATGTGCACTATTAGCACTAGACACAAGCTCTTCGGATGATATAAATAATGCCTTCAGGATTGAGGAAACGGAAGATGAGACATTTCTTACCCTCCAGGCAGTAGTTTGTGTTTTCTTGTTCATTTTTCTTTTTTTTCTTTAAATGACATATTAAACCTTTAACATCAAAACATTACCTGGAAGCTCATATCCGTAGCACACGGATTAGCTCATGGATAATACCCAATTTGGGGGCAATTATATACGTGGGCTGATTTTTACAAGAATGTTCATGAAAGTCAACAATTCTACGCTGAATAAACTCTACTGAATAAAACAATTTAAAGTATATAAAAAACCAAGATCTTTATAAAATTATCAGAACCAGACTAACATCCAGAAACAAGTGGATGATGTGTCAAATATTTATATTAATTTATTTTTGTTTATTTTGGAGCCTACCATATTGGACCTGTGTCTAAACGTTATGGTCTTTATATGTACTTACATAGATGTCTAAGGGCCCATGCTCACTTCAATTTTTTTTCCTTCAGGGTGATATCCGTTTTTTTGATGGCTAGCTCCTGGACCCATTCATTTCAATGGGGCCATGCACATTGGGGCCTCTACTTTTGTCGGAACAACACAACCACGTCCTACTTTGGTCAGAGATTCCGTGATCGTGGTGCCCCTACAAGTCAATGGGTCTGTCAAAAAAACTGAAGGCACACAGAAGGCATCCGTGTGCCGTCCTTGTGTGACTAAGCCGTTGCCTAGCAATGGCCGGGCGGGCACAAGTACACAGAGAGAGATATTGCACTGCACTAATCAGCAGCCACTTCTCTCTATCCAGCACTGATCGAGAGAAGAGGCTGCTGATCAGTGCTGGATAGATGGCGATAGAAAGAAAAAGAAGTTCATACGTACCCCGGTCGTTGTCTTGGTGACGCGTCCCTCTTTTGACATCCAGTCCGACCTCCCTGGATGACGCGGCAGTCCATGTGACCATGCAGCCTGTGATTGGCTGCAGCGGTCAGATGGGATGAAACGTCATCCCAGGAGGAAGTTCTGGGTAAGCATAAAACCTTTTTTTTTTTTTAGTTAGGGATTTTTAAAGAAAACATTAGAAATCTACATTGTGAGCGCCACGCATGGTACTCATGGTCCAGCGGTAGTCACTGTCCATGGTGCTGAGAGTTACTGCCGATCAGTGCAGCCTCTTCTCTCTATCCAGCACTGATCGTAACTCTTTCAGCACCCTGGACAGTGACTACCGCTGGACAGCGAGTACCATGTGTGGCGCTCGGAAACGGAAACACGGAAGTGTACTCACGGGAACCACACTGATCCAATCACGGACACACGGATCCGTGAAAAAGGTGATGAAGTGTGCATGTGGCCTTAGGGTCACCCGCTTCACAGAACCGAACGGTAAATATGTAATACTGCTTGCGTGTTGATGCATCAAGCAAAGTTATAATAGTAAGGCTCAATTCACAGCATCTATATGCTTCACATTTGGCGTATATTCCAGAGACTAGTTCCCAATGTATATGTTGACATGCCAATAGACTTTAATAGCCAAACATATGACATAAGAGTCCTTTTGGAATATATTTGACCGGTATATTTTGCAGTACCACAGTCATACCCGTATTGGAAAGCGCAGTCTACTACACATACAACAGTATAGGCATATACATATTGAAGATAGCCTTTATCAAAAACAGTTGTGTCTACCATAGAGGACCGTGTCCCCATAGTAACAAATTACAAACACACTGTGTAGTCTAATTCTGCAGTCTTTTTGCCAGCCATCTGTCCCCTACCAAATGTATGTCCTCAAGAATAAAGGGACAGATGGCAGGGACTAGCACATGACTGCAGGATCAGACTACACTGGGTTTGTTTGTAGTCTGTTGTCACGGACACAAATAGTCTTAATTAAAAATCTATCGCTTTAGGGCTTGTTCACATAAGCGTTGGCTTTCCGTCAGAGCTTTCCGTTTGAGGAACCCATCGATGTTAATGCAATCGGAAACCATAGCTCCCGTTTGCATTACCATTGATTTCAATGGTAATGATGCATTTGCTACTAGATTACGTTTTTCGCCGTTCCTGAACGGTTCTGTTTTGACGGAGTCCATAGCGCAGTCGACTGCGCTATTTTTTCTGCCCAAAAAACTGAAACCATTATCAATGGAAGCATTAGCATTGAAAATCAACGGTAATGCAAACGGAAGTTATGATTTCAGTTTGCCTATGCGTTGATGGGTTCTTCCGACGGAAAGCTCAGATGGAATCCATTGACGGAAAGCGAACGCTGATGTCAACACACCCTAACAGATGCTGTTCAGACCAAGATGCAATGGATTTAGAAAAAAACAAACAAAAAATAAACCACAAAAAAAAACGGTGGCATACAGGATCGTAGCCTTTAAACTAAAACTTAGAAACCATTTTCAAAAGGTTAAAAATAATTAGTAACCCAAACTCTTCACATATATTCCTCAGTGTGGAAACTGCAGCCTAGCTGTAATAAAACACTTTGTGTCGCTATAATTTTGCAGCTACCCAGCTGAGTAATTTGCTGAACTATGAATGGGGATTATCAAAACTGTGGCTATGGTTTTAGGTTTCGGGGGGGAAAATCTAACACAATTTTTGGGTTGTTGAAGTTACAGAAGAAAAAAAAGGTTTAAACTTAAAAATGAATAAATTAGCCAAAAGGACTTTAAAAAAAACAAAAAAAACAAAACATCAAAAACGACTTATTCGATGCTTGCCAAGCGATCCAGGAAGAGATTTTTAAACAATCTAGTGAAGCTACAGGAGTTTCTATTGAAGGCAGCCACTGCTCAATGGCTTTTTAAAACGTATTCACAGCATTTACAGGACTACAATAAGGATCTAGTAGAACTGCAGGGGTCCGGGTGTTACATCCAGAGTAGAAATTGTTAAGACACTGGTAGAATGAATGAGACCTTATGCGTTTTAGACATCTGCACTAATAATTTTAAAACAGGTCTAGAAAAAGAGGGCTCGCTAAGGCCTCATGAACACAACCGTAGTCATGTGCACGGCCGTGATATTCGGGTGGGTCGGCCGGCCACAGAGTGTCAGCCGCGAGCCGTCCGCAATTCGCGGGCTGTGCAAACGGCCGTGGCCATTATTTTCAATGAGCCCGAACCGCAGAACACGGCCGTAATAAGGCTTGCCCGTTCTTTCTGCGGTCCGGGCTCTGGGGCCATGCACGGACCAAGGAAACCACGGTCGTGTGCAAGGCCCCATAGGAATGAATGGGGCCGCAATGCTCCCGTGGATTTTCGGGGGAATTGCGCCCGCAAAAGCACGTTCGTGTGAATGGGGCCTAAGAGTCAGAAAAGGAGTCAAAAGACGTGCACTTTTTTGGGCACAATATATACATATGAATGCTTGTCAGCCAACTGGCGTAGAGAAGAGAAAAGCGTCCAAAATGCCTAGGCAGTTGCACTACATTGATCAAGCCTCGTGTGCCATTTAGAAAACATTAAATTTGATAGCATTTGTATTTTACCTGTTGAAGAGGCCGGTCCGGCCTTGAAAAACGTAGTAATTAAAAAATAATATCGGATATTACATTTGCTTGTTTTAAATCCTCATTACTCAAGAAGGGTTTTACCAGTTAGCAGTGCCAGGGAAAATCAGTTTTTTCCTCAAACTTCTCAAATGATCATTTAGAAAACATTGGCACAATTTGAGCCATAAATACCAACTCTTAAATGGATATTCCCATCTTATAAAGGGATGGCATAATGCTAGATATGCCATCACTTTGATCAGGGAGGGTCTGACCTCTGGCATCCCTACCGATCCGGAGGATGAAGGGGCCACAGAGCTGCATCCCCTTTACTCTTAATCCATGCACGCTGGCGCCCCAGTGACCTGCTGCGCATGGACCTACAGCACTTGAATGGGGCCGGCTGCAGTTCTCTGCACGGCCGGGTGACCAGGAGCGCTGTTGTGAAGGGAAAACTTAGAAACTAAAAATCAGCGCTGCGGCCCCCTCATTCTTAAGATTAGTCGGTCATCTCTTTTCAAGCTGGGATAAACTCTTGAAATGTACGCAACCTATGACCCCATTGATAAATCCAACTGATGTATTTCACTTAGGCCAGCATGATGGCTCAGTTATTAGCACAGTATCCTTGCTGCTATGGGGTCCTAGGAGGTCCTATGTACGGAGTTTGTATGTACTCACTTTGTTTGCATGGTTTCCATACAAAACTAAAAATCGGTTAATCGGCTTCCTATGAAAATGGACCATGAATGAATGAATGAATGAATGAATGAATGAGAGATGGGGCGTAAGGGAAAGAGACTGATATATTTTTACGTTTGCACCGGCAATGTTAATGCTGCCGTTTTAATCTTACAGGAAAAATGACACCAGTAAAGCAATGCTGAACCTGTTCTCTATGTGGTAATCCCTTTTAAGTAGCCCCACCTTGTTTTGTGCTCCAAGATGGAAAGCATTAGGAGAACATGACATGTAGGCACCTGGCAGGTATGGCGTAAAGATCAGTTTAGTGTTCAGGAAAAACACAAGTTGAAGGTGTAAAGCGTAGGAGCATGTAATAAGCACACACTTGTACTTATGTTGGGCAGAAATAGCTGTGCACATATTGCGAAACTGAAGGCAAATATTGCAGGCCCCATTATAACACCTCGTAGGTTGAGATAACCTGACTTGACTGCATTACCACGTGTCAGTGTGTGGAAATACTCGGCCTAGAGACCAGGACTTTTAGATACCTGTATACACTACAGGAACTCATTCAGGGTAGGAACACACAGCGTAAACGCTGCGGATTTTCCGCAACGGATTAACTGCGGAAAATCCGCAGCGTATCACAGTAGCAGCAGTGTAGGTGAGATTTAAACAAATCTCGTCCCCACACAGTGGTAAATATCAGCCTAAAAAAACCGCACACCGTTACTTCAACCGCAGCTTGACAATTAATTCTGCACAATAGATACGCAACTCTTCTGTTGGGTGTTTACCCATTGAATTCAATGGGGTGCTTAAACCCGCAACGAAGCAGCGTGTGTTGCGATGTTTGCAGCGGAATCACAGCGATGTGCCGCAAAAAAATAAAAAAATCGCAAGGAAGAATAAAACAAATAAAGTTATACTTAGCCAGAGTTCCCTGCTTCTCCAGTCCAGCCTCCCCAGATGACGTTGCAGGCCATGTGATCGCTGCAGCCAAATCATAGGTTGCAGCGTCACATGGAATGCAACGTCATCCAAGGAGGCCGGACTACGCTCCGAGAAGAGGGATGGGGCAAGTATGAAGGCTTTTTTTATTCTATTTTTTTTTTTTAAAAGACCAGACAATGGTATGATGCATGAAAGTCGGGGTAAGATGTCCATGCATCCCCCATGTGAAGATAGTGTCTCAAAACTCCAGATTGGACTTATTTTTAGGAATATATTTTTTAGATGATCATGTGATTATATATTAAAGATATTTAGTGGCAAGAAGACAGATTGTGAAACTGTCTCTAAAGCAAGTGTAGACTGCAAAGATAGGGAGTATCGTTTTTGTCTAGAGGGACTTCTAACGGTATTTATAGGAAATGGTTTCATTTTTGCAAGATGCACGCAAACTTAATTTAGATAAAACATCCAAAATTCGAGCTGTTCATTGAGCCCATTTGGTGCAGTTGATCCGAATTTAAAAATCCATTTGGACGCTCTCTAACAGTACTCTGTCAATGTCCCCGCCTCTTGCTGATGGTTTCGACCATTCTATTACTGTGAATTTAAGACAGCCTGGGTCTCCTTTATGTTTCAGATGAACATGACGGGAGACTGGTTTGTCTCTTATGTAAAACGTCGCCTATATGTTCAAGGACTCCATTTTTTAACTCTCAAGGTTTTCCCGACGTAATCTAAGGGGCATGGACAAGTGATTTTGTATATTAAATTTTTTGTACTGCAGTCGGAGAAACTTTTTATGGGGTAACTGATTCCTGTGTGGGCGCTATGAAAAACTTTCGTTATTTGTATGAACGTACGTGCTTTACAGTGTCCACATCTAAAGCATCCGTCTATTTTTCTGTCTAGCCAGCAACCTCCTTTTTTCATGCTGTCTAGATGACTATACTTCTTTCTTTTCTATAGGTAATTTATGCCCTTGGTGTTGTTATTTCCCTTAGGTCTGCATCCATATGAAGAATTTTCCAATGCTTTTCTAATATACCCTTTATCGTATGATCTGCCATATCATACGTTCATATCAACCGTATGGGTTGGTTAATGGTTTCCTTCTTTTCGGGAATTAGTAGTTCTCTTTTCTGGGAATATGCGTATTTATAGGATTCCTCTAGAATTCTGGGCGGGTAACCTCTCAATAAATTGTGCTTCAAGGTCTCTCGCTTCTTTTCCTAAAATCTCGTGCATCGGAACAGTTCCATCTGAGGCGGAGATACTGCCCCTTCGGTATGCCTTTCTTGAGTGGGTAAGGATGATAGCTCTCCCACCTCAGAAGGCTGTTCGTGGCAGTAGGTTTTCAGTAAATTTAGGTTTTTAATGTACCATTATCTTCTATGGATATTAGCACATCTAGAAATGGAAGTGTGTTGGGATGAGATTCAAACGTGAATCTCAACCCAATGTCGTTTTGATTTATGGACCGAATGAACCCCTCAAAAATTTCTATAGGTTCAGTCCACAGGACGAAAATATAGTCAATATAGCGCACCCACATTGAATTGATTCTAAATATATCGTTCATCAGTGAACTCTATGGTTTCTTCCCACCAGCCCAGAAATAAGTTGGCATACGTGGGAGCGCATGAATTGCCCATAGCGGTGCCTCTGAGCTGGTGGTACATGCGTCCGTTGAACGGAAAGTAGTTCCTTGTTAAAACGAATTCTAACAGTTTCAACATGAGCGCGCTATGATCCCTAAAGTGTGTTCCTCTAGTGTGTAGAAAGTAACGTACTGCCTCAAGTCCCATTTCAAAGAGGGAGCATGATAATTCCATGTAGGCCTCTCAGTCTTCATGCTCAGAAGGAGGCAAAAAGAGCTACTGATATCTCCGTATCCCAGGATACCAAATTTGATGGGTAGGAGATCATGCCAAGGAGATTGGGTATAACATTTGGCAGACTGCTACCTAGTGACTAAAAAATCCCATGATAGTCCTATGAAAATCAGGGTCTTAAAGAGGTTGTCCAGGCATGGGGCAGTTTTTAATTCTGATGACCTATCCACAGGATAGGTCATCAGTATGGTCGGTGGGGGTCCGACGCCCAGACCCCGCACCGATCAGCTCTTCCGGGCACCGGAAGTTATGCAGTAGTGCGTGCCGGAAGCAGATGACTCTGTACACTGTATGGTGGTTGTACTGCAACTCTGCTCCTATTCACTTGAATTGGAGCAGAGCTGCAGTACGGCAGCTATACTGTGACCGCAGCCATCCGCATCCGGCATGGACATCTGATGCCCAGAGGCAGCTGTAACAACTGATGTTTCAGAACCCCACCAATCATACTGATGACCTATCCTGTGGATAGGTCATCCGTATGAAAAACCGCCCTGAGCCCCTTTAACTTCTATTTGCAATCAATCATGCAAAATACTGCAAGCTACTTGTGACAAACGTCCAACCATATTTAGTCACCATGGCTTCATATTTAACGCTCTATTTGCTTAATGAGTATGCACTAAATAGAACACATTATTACCAAGAATTATCGGCGTAAAAAAAAAAATTACGTAAACCGCAAAAAGTCACGCTACTTAGTATTAGAAGGAGAAACTTAACCTGAATTAACCTGATATGCAAATGACTTACAAGGCATAACTGTGAAAACTTATAACTAATGAATAGAAATTATCCTGCTCGGATCACTAGGAAGCCTTACATACAGTACAAAAGACTCTCTTATAAACCAGTTGTATGTGTCCTTCACACCAGGGCTGCACTAAACCACAGTTGATAAGATTGAAAAAAAGGCCATAGTTCCATCAGGTCCCACCTAGAATACTACTATTTATATCCAGAGGAAGGCAAAAACTCCTAGTAGGCAGATGCAGATTGTCCCATATTAGGGGGGGGGGTTCCCGACTCCAAACATGGCAATCGGAATAAAGCCCATCTCCAGAAATCAGGATCTATAACTCGTAATATGTTTTGTTTTTTTTCTTCAGGAAAGGAATCCAGGCATCTTGAAGTTGATGAATAAATCAACGATCACAATATCCTGCGGTAGAGCGTTCCCTAGTCTCACTGCTCTTACAGTAAAGAATCCCCATCTACTAAATAACACAACTAAAATCTACATTAACCTGGCAACTAATTTGATAGCATTGTTAGCAACCCAGTATCAAGCGCACAAAAATCACAGGGAAATTCGAAATCAAGTTAAACTCAAAAACACGTGCACAAATTATTCTAGCGGTGGGAAGAATCTAAAAAAAAAAGAAAAAAAAAAAATTACTAAAAGGGTGTTTGAAGATGAGCAAGAAACGAACTGTAGATGTAATTATCTAGTAGTCCTAGGAATCGGAATATCTGGTAACTCTGAAGATCACTAACATGCCGGATTATCAGAGAATGAAAGGCAATAATAAGAAGTGAATCTTTGTGGAATCAATAACCTGCCAAGAATCTGTTAAATGATTGCACGTTGCAATCTAAAAATCTTTTAACATTTCTCTATTGTCTGCCCAAAACTCATCTGGAAGCAATTTACGGATGTCTAAGGCTGCATCAGCCAAAACAGACACTCGGACCACCGGGTGTTGTGTGCTGCAGTGCAGGAGGCACACGTTAAGAAATGAGAAGAACGGCGCAGGGAGGTGGCTGGAAAGCAATGAAAAGCAAGTTTTGGTGTTTGGCCACATTTCATAAACCACACCTTGCCGAGATGAGATAGAAGCACATGATGTGCGGTGAGCACTGTTCTATTGAAATTAAAATTGACAAGCTTGTGTTCTATGCCTTACTATAGACAGAACCCCATTTTTATCCCCACATTTATAGTATTTATCAAAAAAAATTAAAGTTTAAAAACATCCAGATTTTTTTCTTTGTTCCAAAGTCGCCTACGTCAAAACAGACGTTGCGAGAATAGTTAGTGTAGTAAATTACAACTCACCAAAAACGAGTCAATGAGAGGAGTCCACATTAAGCAGAGGACAGTAAACTTCACTTCAGTGCGCATGCGCAGTGCACGGTCCTCCGCTTCATGTGCACCACGTGCATGCGCCTGATGCTCCTCCCGGGCTTAGATCGGTAAATTGTAGGTTACTCTGCTATTCCCGAAAAGTGAAGTTTTTTGACGTGCAGCATTTAAACACTAAACCCCAGCTGCATACCGGCATGCTGGTGATTTCGTTACTCCAAACCTAGTGACAGGTTCCCTTTAAGACCAATGAAAGAATTTTTTTAACTTAACGTAAAACGTATATTTACCTTCGGACACAATTTTATATTCGGAATTAATCCACAAAAAGTTGAAGATTACATTACATATTTCGTACTAATCTTAATACACAGCCTGAATTATAGTCCAGGGCTGCATTTGTCTTTCTGCAAATCTCCCAGCATTCATTGCAGATTCAACATCTGCATCGACCTTACAGTGGCGATTTGTATTCTGGGAAATGTCCTCTTTAACAGCCATTATACAGTAATCTAAAGTGACAGTCCAACTGTATTAACGGACATCAGCTAAGATGTTACATATGTATCTGTCGACACGCTTGCTGACTGTTTCCAATGGCAACCAGTACAATTGATAACGCTGCACTGCAGTAGAATACGGGCTGTAACCCAAGATCAGTACAAGAAAAGTAATGTGTTAAAGTGACTCAACTTTTTTGTAGATAGATATATCTATATTTTATACATACATACTGTAAAATGGTACTTAAAAAAGGAGGGACATGCTCTCAGGCCCCTAAAAGTTTTCTCATCTGAACGGCTACCCTACATGAACTGGGTGTTCAATGGTTCTTATATAGGTACGAATCCAACTGAAGGCACTAAAACAGATCAATAAATGGCAGGAGGTCTATGCACCTAATCTGGGTAATTTTGATGGTCACCTTCAGACTTAGTCATGTCCTTATTCATAAGAAAGGAAGAACTGCAAAGAAATGAAAATGGTTCAAACTCAAATTTAACAAAAAAAACCAAACATTTCCCCTTCAACTATCTACGTGTTCAGAGATTTGTTCTACGAATAGATGTTAATTAAAAATTCCACCCTCGTCACACCCTTTGTACTGCATGAAAGTGGATTTCTCACAACTTGTTGTGTGATATTTCCAAACGCTATAACTAGGTCATACCAGTCCAGCTTAAAATTAACGTGGCCGAGACCGCTCCTGCCCTTAAAGGATATGAAAACAGAAATCGAAGGCAAATTTTAGTCATTTGTGCGCCACTAATTATTCGCTGTGTAAATATAGAATAAGCTAATTTTTCATCTGATTTTGACAGAATGAAACAACATTCTCATCGTATGAATACAATGACAGGACGGGCTAATTGGAATCAGTTGGAAAAGCAGTCTTGCGAACCTTTACATATACACAGCCTGTAGTTTAGAAAGCTCCCACCCACTAAGATAGTGTAAACACTAATTACTTTGGCTTTACGCCATTTTGAACACACATGTACAAACAGAAAAACAGCCATAATTGGCCCAACATCGCGTGTTATGGCTCAGAACATCCTTTTTCCGATACATCCGATTTCACACAATTCGGCGCACAGATATTCTATTACACACTTAGCCCCTGTTCACATCACGTTCGCGATGTACGCTTAGCGGATGCCCCAGGAAAAGCTTCCGGCATACATGCCAAGCGCATCCATAGGGTTCCATTAACCAGACGGAGGTCAAAAGGGTGTCGTTTTGGCCTTAGTCAGTCCGGTATACTGCAAAAATAAGGTATGGAAAAAAAGCATCATTGACTACGCTATTCCATACAACTGTAGAGAGTAAAAGAACGTATCCCAATGTAAGTCTATAGAGAGATACATTGCAACCTCCTGTCTGAGGTATGCCATAGTTTAATGTGAACAGGGCTTTATTTACACTCAGAATAAAGCCTGTTATAATGCAGGTCTATTAATAGTAGACGAGGGAGATACTGAATTTTGTGGCCCGAGGTAACACATTGGGCCTTATTTATCAAAACTGGCTAACAGAAAACGAATCTGGTTGTCCATAGCAACCAAGCACAGCGCAGCTTTCTAACTTGTTTGGTTAGAGGAAAAATGGATGGGCCAATAAGATTGTACGATCAGGGGCTGGTTGGTTGGTTGGTTGAAATCCTTGATATTTATCCATGTTTTTCCGAACAATAACTCCAAGAATATGGTGGCACATGGCAGGACCATGTGGCAGCATGCCTATAATCCATAGCAGTGCGTCGCCATACTTGTAGCACATAGATAATTTTATATCTACATTTTTGTATTAAGAACATATATACTTACAATTCTACAAGATAGGGCAAGCCTTTAAATGCACCTTCTGGCAACTTTGTGATGTTGTTCATGCTGATATCTCTGAAAATAACAGGGAAAAAAATACTATTAAGATCTGGAAGAACCATTAGGTTTTGTCATTTCAGTACAGTAAGGCCCTATTCAGACAGGGAATTAAAAATCAACATTAAAATCAACATTAAAATCAACATTAAATGCATTAAAATCAACGCATGCCTACCGGTTTTTTCTCTTTTTAACGTACCCTGTGAATGGCGTGGGAAAAAAAATAGGACATGTCCTATATTTGCCATTTTTCCAGGATCCCTCAATAGCCTCAACTCTATGAGGGACCTTCGAAAACTAACCTCCACAATAGGTGCAAATCGGCCTTAAAAAAGGGCAGTTTTTCACCCCCAATTTGACACCCGGTCATGTGAATAAAGCCTAAATAGTTTTATTTAGATAATATTATTAATAATCCCTTTAAAAGGGTGATAAAGCTTAAAATATACAATATACAATCTGTACATTTGCATAAATTCTAATTTTGAACAAACAGGATGGTGGATCCCAGTTGTGCCTGACTCTGCCTAACCAAAGTGAAAATTATGCTAACGGTAGCAGGGACTTAAAATCACTGCAGGATTATATGGGGAAAACAGTGTTTGTGCAATTCGCCAACACATTATATAGGTCTAGTAAAGAGGATCCGTCACTAGTTTAGTAATGCCCAATCACCTAGCTAATCTAATAGGGACGGTCACACTGATAATGTTAGTGAAAATTGTGTCCCAAAACATTTTAAAATGTATGAGCTTTTTCTAAATATGCAAATGAGGCTATACTAGACAAGGGGGTATCACCACCAGCGATTCTCCTGAGGTGGAGCCTCCTCACAGCCTCTGACACGGTCCTATCAGCATGAAGCTGCTTCACACTGTGCAGGTAATCAGTCCGTGATTATGGGCATAGCCGAACGCGGCTAAACTGGAAAGTATCCGTCGGCCATAGAAATGAATGGGTCTAATTACGGATAAAATCTACGGTCGTGTGCATGGGGCGTAAGTGACTAAAGGGGATCACTTCAAACAGCCATATCTCGGTTCTACCACCTAGACCAGTGCTTTTAGCGGCATAAGAAAGAGGAGATTCTAATCTTTCATATGTCACCAGGATCGTAGTTCTAGCTGTGACAACTGGAGATATCGCCAGTTGAAAACAGTCAGGAAAGGAAGCTGTATACTATATAATCACACTGTTATTGGGCAGGGAAGGGGGAGGAGCTGTGATGCTGATTGGACAGTCATACAGAAAACATTACACTGCCCAGAGAGAAAACAGAGACCCCTCCCATTTGGCTATTTTAGCCAAATTAGCACATTTAGAAAAATGATCACAACTTTGCAGATAATAAACGCTTTTGAAAACTAATCACACTGTAGTTATCAGCCGCAAAGTGCCTATTAGGTTAGCTAGGAGATAGGGAATTGACAAACTGGTGACAGATCCTCTTTAAAGGTGAATCTACACTTTTAAAGCTTAGTATCCTCTATAGCATCTTAGAACGCTGCCAACACAAAAAAAATTCAATGTGTTTTTATTCCATAGAACACAAAGTCTAGATGTCAGCAATCTGCAGCCCATGAAATAAAAAAAACCCATAAGAACAGGTTCATCTGTGGACAAACATATGTTCTGTATCTTAAATTAGTATCCAGTTATGATTTACAGTCCAAGTAAATATAGGGCTGCCGTGATGAATTTAGTGCCATGAAACCTAAATGTGTTAGTATTTCTGGTT
Source organism: Rhinoderma darwinii (assembly GCF_050947455.1). Classification (NCBI taxonomy): domain Eukaryota; kingdom Metazoa; phylum Chordata; class Amphibia; order Anura; family Rhinodermatidae; genus Rhinoderma; species Rhinoderma darwinii. Next base: position 54,901,009 of record NC_134695.1, read on the forward strand.
TCCACATAAGCAGCAGACTAGGCAGTGCCAAGTCAGGACCCGCGTGATCATCTCAAGTAAAACATTTATGGCACCCACGTTGTACAGCCAAGGCTGTGTTCGCATCTACGCTTGGCTTTCCGATTATTTTATTCTGTCATAAGAACATGAAAACCGATCGGCGCCAGAACCGTGCGCCCGATGGAACGGTGAAACGACAAAGCCTTGACCTCATTTGCGGCGACTTCTTACCAGCCAACACCATATTAAGAATATCAGCCGCAATAAAAACCAAAATCTATAAATAAATTCTGCCAAGAACACTAAATCATACACCACATAACCCTATAAAAAAAATACAGAAGATCATCGCTGGACTACTAACAAAGAGTTACTGTATGTGTTGGCCACTATCCCAAATGCAGAACGCTCATCCTTGAACATTTCCCCGAGCGTCTGTCCTCGAGCCGGTCAGTGACAGGAATATTGTACATATTTTATACTAGTACGTTGCAGGTCATGGACTTCCACCAACACGTATCTTATCTAATCAGAGTTGGTAATAATATTCACAGAAATTCCAGCCAGAAAAGGCGCAGTAAAGCAACGGAACCAGGATTATGACAAAACACAGCACCAGGACGGCAATGGCTCATCTCTTTTCTCATATATATTAGATTGTTGTCTACAAATACAATAAAATCTTGATAAGTTGGCATCATTGAGATGCGGGGATATTCAATATGGTGCACTAATTGAAATTGTAAAATGAAAAAAAGTGAACAAAAAAAATTAACAGAAATCATAATACTAATAGAATTATCTATGTCTTACCCATGCAGAGGGATACATTAACTACCACAGGCGCAAGGAAACGCCATGACAGATATTTCTGGATAGAAAGCCTGTAGGAATTAAAGGCTATGGAAACATTTGAAATTTGTGGATTTTTCTTTAATAAATCAAGGTTTTGTGATTTTAAGCACTTTAAATTTTTTATTAAAAAATAATTTACAAAACCGCTTTTTTGTATGCTGTATACGTAGAAGCCATATCATTCTCTCTCTTCTGATTCCGTCAGTTCAGGTGCACTAATGGTGCAGTTGAGAGCGGGTCCTGCGTTTCTCTGACACAGGATCCACATAATATCGACCACATCGAAGTTGATGAAATTAGATCTGATCTACGTATATTAGGTGGATCCTGTGCATGAGAGACACAAAGGAGCTGCTCTCAGCCAAACTGTCAATTCAGCTAAACTGACGGAATCGTCTCAAAAGAGAACGATACAGCTTCTATGTACACACAATACACACAGTAGCTGTACCTAACAAGTAAAAAATAAAAATAAGTCAATTTAAAACAAAATTTTAAAAAAAAAAAGTTTAAAAATCACAAGAAACATTGAAATCTCCACCCCCAAAAACAAAACAAACAAGCAACACATATTAAAAGGCTTCCATAGCCTTTAAGCCTCTGCATAGGTGCTACATAATTATATTCGCTGTAAGAAATCCCCTATTCCTATTAAAGCATAATTACAATTTTCTGCCATGTCAGTGACATGTAAAAAAGTTTTGATCGGTGGGGGACCAATCACTTAGACGCCCACCGATCGCTAAAATGAAGTGACAGAATTGCTCGGAGGAGCGCTGAGCTGCTTGGTTTCTGATCGGATTTTCTCGGAAGGCCGAGCAGTTAGTGTATAGGCTCAATAGAAAGTCTACGGTGTACGGGCCCATAGACTTTCTATTGAGCCCATACATTAATTCCTCAGCTTTCCGAGAAAAGCCGATCAGAAAACAGGCGGCTCAGCACTTGCCCGAGCACTTCTGAGCACTGCTTAGTTCTAGCTATCGATAGGGGGTCTCAGTGCTCGGACCCCCACCGATCAAAACTTCTGACAGGTCAGAAGTTTTCTGTAGGTTTAGTTACGCTTTATGGCAGGTTTTCAACGCTTATTTTGAGTTGTGCAAACATCATCCCATTGATATCTATGGAAAATACACTGTAGGCCTGCGTGAGCAAATTTAACATGTAGAAACCACCATCCCAGCTTTCCATGAGACAATGGGGGGATATATATCAATACTGGTGCAAAACAAAAGTGGAGTAGTAGCCCATGGCAACCAATCAGGTTGCTGGTTTTATTCTCCAAAGGGCTTCAGAAAATTCATGATTAGGTAGAATCTGATTGGTTGCCATGGGCAACTACGCCACTTTCCTGTGAATTAGCTTTGCTATATCTTCTCTAATGACCGAAATGTCGATTTTTGAGGTGTAGGTAACCAGTATGAAATACTTAGTTTTTTTTTTAGAAAGACTATTGTCCCTGTTCATCCATCTATGTACAAGACCCAAGGCTGGATTCACATGAAAGTATTAGGGCTCCATACAGGAACCGTATATCGAGGCTTCCTTCACGTACTTTTTTTCTGCATTTTAAAGCCGCCTGTAAAAAGACGCCATGCATTTTTAGTTACATGTGATTTTACTGGAGAAGTTCGAGAAGTTTTTGAAGAAAAACTCAGCAAGATCTAGATATGGCTTTTTTTGAGTGGGGACCCCAAAAACGCTACAAAAATGCCAAAAAATAAAAAGCGGTGTCGTTAGCCATTGTTATATATTACTATAGTAACCTACGGTTTCCGTTTGTTTCAGTCAGGCCTCCGTTCTGACGGAAAGCACCAATGGAACACCTGAAGGGAGCCCTGACGCAGATGTGAACGAATCCTTAAACTGCCACTTTGGCAGCTATGCGGTAAAAAGCAAGTGGGAAACTGGCCTTAGAACAGGATCCGATTCTGTTCGCAGAGATCGAAAAAGAATTTCCCAAATCTAACACTCAAAATAATACATGCGCCACACAAAGTCCAAAATCATTCATAATATTATTATTGATAGTCAAAAAAACAAAAAAAAACAAAAACACATGAAAAACGCAAGTGAGGTTACAACAATTCAAGAACAACCAATTTCCGCCCAAAAAAAAAAAAAAAAAGGGAAGGGAAGGGAAAACCCCCTCCCCCAAAAACACAAAACTAAAAGTTTAGGAAAAGATCACTTCTGAAAACACACAACATGCAGGCGAGCCAGCCAACGATTTGCCACTTTTAAATTAGACGTGACGGTTTGGAAATGTCAAACTCTGGACGGAAATAGCCTGAAGTAGCACAAGGAATACACAGTCTTAAAATGGAAAATATGCAAAAATTTGGCACTATTATTTTTGACTAAAAATATGTTTTACAAGACTGTAAAGACCGGAATATTTATTGCACTCGGGTCAGCAATTGTGTGTTGATGGTTTCCTGTACCCTGGCAACGGACTGTTTTTATAAAACGTATTTATTTATGAAGGGGGGCATGATAATGTCCCCAGCAGGTCCAAAATAAGCCTTGGCTCGACATAAAAACTATACCACGAGAGAACGGTGCTTTTTCAAAATCAATGGTAGGTTGAGATTACAAGATTTTCAGAATGTATCTATTCCAGAAGATGGAAGCTTGATATTTTTTTTCTTAATTTCTAAATACTATTGCTGCAATGGTAACAAGGCAAAAAGAGTCAATGCAAATGTTACATTCGAATGATCTTTTCTATTTTTCCATGGAACAATCGATAAACTGCTCTGTCTGAGAACAGCACAGAATAGTGACAAACACGCAAATTTTAGTGGTCGGTCACGCAAGAACCATTTAGACGGGCCAATAAATCCGGAACGAGCTTTCCTAAGGACACTCGTTCTCGATTATGGGCCCACGTAAGCAGTGCAGCGATCAGTCGACAAGGGAGCAATTGCTCAGTCGATCACATCATGGACGCAGCCTAAAATATATATATATATATATATATATATATATATATATATATATATATATATATATATATATGTTGTTGGCAGCACATCTCCCCGTGTAAAAAGGGTATGTACTGCTGACAATTATGCAAAGTGATGAGGACCGAACGACCGTTCGTCCCGTACAGTATCGCCCGGTGTAAAAGAGCCTGCTCACAAGCGCCGATTTACTTTATATATCATCGATCAGCGCTTGTTATGGGCAGAAATCCGCCCATGTAAACTCACAATTAGTAAGTAATATCCCGTAATTTGGGAGAATTTGCGGCGTACATCCGGCGATGCAGGGCTTGAGTTCAGCGATATTAATGCTTCCCCTGCAGATTGACACTTTTCTCCCCAGTGCTGAGCATATGGAGAAATGTTTAAATCAACCGCTGGAGAATGAATACGTGAATATTATGGACTTAAACCCTGCATCGCCGGATGCATGCCGCCACGACAAAGTGTAAACGCCACAATCTACGGTACATTACTGACCAAGCAAGAGGCCGCTGAAATGAGCATCAGTTTATTTTTTACTGGTCTCAGACAGGGCAGCATGACAGATCCACTTCAATGTCCAATTTACATGAGAAGATATTTGTATTAGCGATCGCCAATGCGATCCCGGTAAGCGACCTGACCCCGATTACAGACGTGCATATACACGAAACGATATCCGCTAAATATTCATTCTAAATTCATTGTTTGGTTGCTTATCGAACGTCGTTCACTGCAACACCACATGTATTCTACCAAATATCTTCTAATATACTACAGCCCTTTAAGGGCTCATTCAGACGAGCGTAATACTCGTCCGTGTGCGGTTTTCACGCAGCGAGTGTCCGTTGCGTGAAACTCACTGCACGTCCTATATTGGTGCGTTTTTGCGCACCTAGTCGCCCATTGAAGTCTATGGGTGCGTGAAAACCACGGACAGCACACGGACGACATCCATGTGCGGTCTGTGTTTCACATATCAGTTACATAGAAAAGTAGAGAAAGTAAATTTAAAAAAAGAAGCAGTGCTTGGACGGACATGGAAAACGCATGCCACGCTAATGCCTATACGTAACGCACACAAACATGAACTGTAGGAAAAATGCTGCAAGTGCCCGTTCCTCTATGATCCTTATTAGTTTTGGTGCCCAGTATGTAAATAAAATATTGACAACGGGGAGGTTTTCCCCCACCAAGTGTCAAAGGGGCGTGTACCTGAGCTGCACTGCTACTGTCCAATCAATGAGGACCACGTCAGAGCGGCTCCAGTAGCATGATCTCACAAGTTATAGTGAAAAAAACGGAGAACAAAATTGTTTTGTTTTCCGAACAGAATTTTAAAAACTGCAAACAAAAAAAACCAAAAACAATGTGTTGACTATTCCCCATAGCTTCCGGTCTGGTTACACAAGGGTTAAATACCCATTCACAAGGCAGGGAGGACTCCACCCTGATCCATTACCCTGGCGAGCCTCACAGTGAATGTATTCCATTCACACTGCTGTCTGTTGCTGCAAAGGTTGCAGATAATGAATTCAGGGGCCAGGTATTTAAGATAAGACTCGCATTACTAGACTAACGGGAGGGAAAAGAAAAACACTAAATAGCCCCTGGGAGACAAAATAATGTGTAGATTCTTATTACGAAGGACTCTGCAGCTTCCCCTGAGAATAAGGTTGCTCCTCCAGGTTCACTAAGGTAGAAGACACCCTCTCGCTGGATAAAAGATCCTTAAATACACAATAAGATGTTCACATGAGACCGACAATTATATGATGAGAGAAGAGAAATTGTGATAACTAGACTTCTGAGAGGTCTGTCAATCCACACAAAAAACAAAAAAATTCTTCAAAATTGAAAAAAAAACAAACAAAAAAAAAACAAAAAAAAACACACTGGAATTTCCAATTAGCTGGCCTTAAAGGGAAGGGGTGATGAATTTTTTTTTTTATATAATATTGCTTTTAGTAGGTCATTAAAATAAATTTGTGTTTTTGTGTTGTACTTTTTACATTTTTCTCTCTTTTACTTCTCTATGAGGGCTGCCATTTTTTTTTCTCATCTCTGTGTGTCGATTAACGACACATACAGAGATGGAATACGGCACATACAACCCCATAGAGAATGCGAGCCGTTCCATACCACAGACCAAAAGGAAGGTCTTTGGTAGAGCGACATCCGGCGCCATTTTCATGTGGACCGGAAGCCGCGGCCAGACAGTAAGATGATAACTTCCGGTCGCGACTTCCGGCCATATGATCAAGGCAGCACAGACGCAAGGACTAGGAGCAGAGGCGGCAGCAGGAAACTTATGTTTGTGTATGTATGTTCGTGTTATACTGTCTGATTACCACTGTATCTAATCCTCCTACACTGTGGATTCGCTCAGAAAATGGCGGCACACAGTGTAGGAGGTTTGAACATTCAACCCCCTCCTTTCTCCTGGCACTAGCCAGGATAAAGGAGGGGGGATTGTGTGAGGACACTAGAGCGAGTGTGTCTACCCCAAATTTGCAGCATAAAGCAATGAGGTTGCTTTACCACATTGCCAATGCTGCAATTTTGGGAATTGCTCCCTCTAGTGACCAGCAGATGGAAATGTTATAAATTAGAATCTAATTTATATTTCCTGACTTGTGAAAAAAAAAAAAAAAACAATGTGTAATCACTTACATACTAACGGTTGAACTGAAAAAATAAATAAATAAATTCTAGCGACACATTCCCTTTAAGATGGCCAAACATTAGTCATTAGAGACATTGTCTGCAGGACTTGTCCTTCATGGTTGGCCTATGAAGGTTGTCCTTCTGAATGGCAATGCCAGAAGTTACAAATTATCTCTGGCTTGAACTGTGGCCTGGTTTGGGCTTCTATTAAAAAGAGATGTAGATATGTCGTTTAGCACTAACTATTTCCCATGAGTGCACCAACAGTGACCAAAGTAATCCAACTCGGCAGATCAGTTTTTCTACAGATATCTGCCTTTGGTCGCCGTCTGTCGTAATAGTTTGTCACACTAAAAGGCGCCAAGAGTCGGCGGAAAATAGACCTTTCAAAATCTTTACATAATACTCTACGTTACGGCGCCTTTATCATACATCTCAACATTTGAATCCCAACTTGAGGAAAAACTTTTAATCCTCACCTCCAATCCACCCAGGAATTTCCACAAAACCTCACAGAAATGCCCATTTTGTGGCTCATTTGCATTGGTCTGCCCCTTTGACGTCCATTTTGCAGGACAGTCTTGCAGAAAATATAGGAAGGTTGGGGGGTATGCCTTTATGTACAGATTAATGATTTATTTCTATCCAGTCAGACCAATACTAATCTAGATTATTGTGTGTGCAAATTGCCTAATGACCTGCTTAAAAATTACCACGATTGTAGAGTGTAAACAGAGCCTTAAAAGATCTTAAAAAAAACAACAACAAAAAAACACAACATCTTCATAGGGAATCGGAAGGTTTCATTTTAGGAAGAACATAAAATACAAGGTAGACTAGAATCTATGTAAGGGCCCATTCACACGAGTGGGAATATCATCCGTGTACTGCGCATGGAAATCACACAGCACACGGACCTATTGATTTCAGTGAGGCTGTTCACACATGCGTGAGTTTTCACGCAGCGAGTCCGCTGCGTGAAAACTCACTGCATGTCCTATTTTGTTGCGTTTTTCACGCACCACACAAAGATGCACATCCGTGTGCGGTGCGCGATTTGCGCATCAATTGGCCTGAAAAAAAAAAAAAAGTATGCGCTTTGCGATGCGTGAAAAACGAATGCCACTTGCAAAGCACACTGATGCATAACGCAACACACACTGACAGATTAACGCACGTTTATGTGTGTAAATCTGTCACACTCGTGTGAATGTAGCCTTAGAAACAGCCATTAATACAGGCTTTACATGATCATTCCTTAGGAGGAACATTGAAAATATTGGTTCTGCGTCTAGACAGTCAAAGGGTTATTCCCATCTCAGACATTTATGGCATATCCACATGATGGGGGTCCCAGCTCTGGGACCTGCACCTATATCGAGAATGGGGATCACTGCTGTTTCCGTAACTCCCATAGTACACAATGATGTCCCAACGTACTGGTCACAAATATATACTGAAGTATGGAAGGAAAAAAAAAAAACACAAAAACGGCGACAGATGTTAATTTACATTGAAGATGCGATTGGCTAATACCAATGAAACGATGCAGCCAATTGCTTAAGAACTGTATAAAATTATAAAAAAGTCAAGACAAACTAGAAACCAGGTGACACAAAAGAGATGGTAACAGCTGCCAGGATGAGTGGTTTTTGACATGCGTCGGCTGCCACTTTCCATGTGCCACAGTTTGCTTTCCCTTTATTGACTCACCCCGGAGCTTAACAAGTGTCCAGGATGGCAGGAATGGTGAAAAGAAGATAAATATTGGCATATACAGTATAAGGAGCAGCTGACTTCAAGCCAAAGTGCCAAACAAACAATGTCAATTGGAGCAAGTCACAAAGCGTCAATTTGTAAGTGGTTGATTTGCCCTGTAGCTGAGAAGCTCTTCCGCATTAACCTCCCAGGAGAAACAATAAAAAATGCATTGTGCCGGTTTAACACGAGCGGGAGGTTAACAATAAGCACCTTCTGTGCTTTCTGAGAAAGTTAAAAAAAAAAATATATATATATTTTTTTAAATGAGACTAGTAGATACATAGAAGTAATGATAAACACACGTCCATATGAATCTCTTGGGACCGCAGCCAGTTTTAGATTTTTTTCTCCTCACCTTCTAAGAGCCTTAGGCCCCATGCACACAACCGTAAAAACTCCCGTAATTACAAGCCCATAGACTTCTATTGGCTGCTTGTATGCTTACGGGAAGGGGCCCGTGCTGTTGAAAAATATAGAACATGTCCTATTTCAGGCCGTAATTACGGAACAGGCAGGCCATAGAAGTCTATGTGGCTCCCATAATTACGGGTTACTACGTGTGTGCACCCGTAATTACGGGAGCGTTGCTAGGTGACGTCAGTAAATAGTCACTGTCCGGGGTGCTGAAAGAGTTAAACGATAGTCAGTAAACTGTTTCAGCACCCTGGACAGTGGCTACCGATCACAATATAGATAAAGCTGTATGTATATATATATATATATATATATATATATATATATATATATATTTAAAACAAAAAAAAAACAGGACGTTCATACTTACCCAGAACTCCCTGCTTCTTCCTCCAGTCCGGCCCCCCGGGATGACGTTACAGCCCATGTGCCCGCTGCAGCCAATCACAGGCTCCAGCATCATCCAGGGAGGTCGGACTGGATGTCGAGAGGGACGCGTCACCAAGACAACGGCCGGATAAGTATGAATTTTTTACTTTTAATACGGAAAGGGCTGCCCCTTCTCTCTAGCCTGCACTGATAGAGAGAAGGGCTGCCGATTAGTGCAGTGCAATTTTGCAGTAAAAAACGTGCCCGTAAATACTGGTGCAATACGGGTCGAATACGTGAGACCAAGAACCCGTATTTACGGGTGGACAAAAATACGGTCATGTGCATGAGGCCTTAAAGGTGTATTCCCAACATAGTCATTTGTAGAGTATCCACAGGACATGCCAAAAATGTCTGAAAGATGTGGCTCCTAGCTCTTGGACCTGCACCTATATAGGAGAACAGGGATCACAAAACCCCTACTTCGTCTGGTGAGGTGGCCGCAGATTCACAGCAGCGACTAGTGGAGGGGAGGAGGGCAGCGCTGCTCGGCTGTTTCCAGAACAGAATCTCAGATGTACTCTATGGCCAATAGCAGCTGCCATTGCCACCATACATAAAAAGCTGCTAAAGCCATAAACTGACCAAAAGATGGCCAATTACCCCATGATTAATTTAATGGAAGCTTGGGAGAACAGGGGCTTTCATATACCTCTGGCACCAAGTATCTTGGCAGAAACACAATGAAAGAAAATCCTATTTTACCAACTTATCAGGTTTTGGACAAGGAAGTCTGGAAGGCACCTAAACATTTAGATGTACCTCTAGATCCTTCAAGAAATAGAAGGCCTTGGTGTATGCCAAATTGCTTGAAATAGGGGGCATTTAGTTCCTTTCAGCCCTCCTCACCCCAACCTTTTAGAATTTCTTCGCCCATGTGCTAACAAATGCTAAAGCCAGAAGTGTTTTCAAAAGGAATGGGAAATAATTAGCGGAGGAACTTATACTTCTTTCAGGATCCACTTCTGGCTTTGCATCAAAAATCTGCACCGAAATCGTGATGTGAACATAACCTAATGCTGGGGATTCCTTGCCACACCCCCACCCTTGACTGTATACCACACACCTCTTCTTTTTCTATGTATTCTGTACATACTTTTTGATCTGCTGCCTTGGAGGCTATTTTTTAAAGCACAGACATCTTGATTCTTAGATTTCCACAGCTTTCTCTTCCTCTCTGCTTTGCCATCAATCCCATGATGCTTCGGCACAGCATCACATGACCAGCTAAAGACCATACCATTTCTGAATGTGGGGGGACACCGATTACCACTCTCTCTATATTCTCCTGAGAAACTAAAGTATACAGACAGGGCGGCTGCACTATATTCTTCTACATTATACCTGTGTGACAGGAACCTGTGCAAGTATCAGTGGTGGCTGATGATAAAAGGGTCTGTCCCCCCTGTGCAAAACTAGTGTTGTCCAGGAACTGCTGAAGCCTGTGATGGGTGACCCAGATTTCCATAGACTCAAGTAGAGAAAGCGTGTCACCGAGCCCGATCCACACTGCTGCTAAGCAACCGTCCCAGTCTAATACATAGAGATAGAAGCAGCAAGAAAAACAGGAGACTGACACATGGAATATTTTAGTTTTGGCCAGAGTCTCCCTTTAAAGGAAGGAAAAGAAAAAAAAAAGAAAAAAATACTAAAAAATAATAGTATATGTACGACCACGTTTTGCCTTTTTAACCAAAAATACCTCTCAAAAACCAAATGTTTATTATAAAAAAATTTGAGAGGTAACACATTTATACGAGCAATTTTTTATACAAATCGCCTAATTCTATCAATGAACATTTGAAACAGAATTTCACTCATTGTACATCTCCACAGGAAATCAGGAAACTTAAACCTCCTCGTTAGACGAGCAAACAGTCACCACGGAGAGGCTCAAAATACACAATAAAATCAAAGTCTAAAAGGTAATGTACGAAGAATAAAACAAAGATCTTAAAAACATAAAATCACATCATTGCAGATCCCAGAATATTTGCCTTTATTTCCATCACTCTGCAGCTGCCCTTCACAGAATCACCGAAAAAAGAAAAGAAAAAAAAAACCAATAATTGGCTTCTTTCACCTCCGTTAACCACGAACAAAAGTGTCAGTTATGTTCAGAAAGCACATCGTGCACCAATAGCTGCCCGGTAAACCCGGCCAATGGGGACAGCAAACAATGAGCTTGAATCCTACTTTTTTTTTCACCCTCCTTTGTTGCGGCTTACAAAGCCCTTAATTAAGGACTACACAAAGCACTCCCACTGGCTCTGCTCAATAACGAATTACACGCCTGTTTTGCAGAATTTAAGGGAAAGGGGAGAAAACAGCAAGGGTCTCAAACAGCAAGTGCACACACACATTTATTTAATATATATATATATATATATATATATATATATATATATACATACATACACACACTGTATATACACACACACCTTTTTTTATAGCATCTATGGACTATACAATATTTAAATTCTAATATGAAATATAAAATTGGCTGATAAAAGCAAAATTCTAATGTTTGACTGTCCGCTTTTCAGTTTCTTAGCTGTAAAGCTGGCCATAAATTCGAGGTGTCAGACATCTGTTTGCTGAACGGTTTCATGGTTCGACAAATTGCCAATCTATCTCTGCCTTTATCTGTGGCCTGGTCTGCTTTTCTACTGATAGGATGCTGCTCTGTCCATCACGGCAGATCCAGGTCTTTGCTTTAGGCACATATGCGTCAGGGCTCCGTTGCGACTGAGCTTTCCATTGGAACGGAGCCCTGACTGACAAACGGAAACCATAGGCTTCCATTTCCATCACCATTGATTTCAATGGACACTGATCCGGTGCCAATGGTTTCCATTTGTCTCTATTGTGCAAGGGTTCCAGCGTTTTGACGGAATCAATAGCGCAGTCGACTACGCTAGATTCAGTCAAAACGTCGAAACCCTTGCACAACGGAGACAAACGGAAACCATTGGCAGCGGATCCGTCACCATTGAAATCAATGGTGATGGAAACGGAAACCTGTGGTTTCTGTTTGTGTCAGTCAGGACTCTTTTCCGACAGAAAAAAAAAAAAGATGACGGAATGAAGCCCTGATGCAGATGTGAACGAAGCCTAACAGTGGTCTTAATGTGTCACGACAAGACGCCGACAGTCTGCAAAAAATGTGATATAAATCAGCCAAACAAAAACTTTAGGTTTATGGTCAATTTTAAGATTCTGCCGTGTGCTTGGGTCTGTACCTGTGGATCCATATTTTTGGCTAAAAACAAACCTATCGGAGAATACTTCAGGAGAGGCAGCTGTCGAGGGAGCACGCCACAATATTTTTTTCCTGTAGGATTCATACAGAAAAAGGACCTCTGAAATCTGTATATGGCATTGTATAAGACAGATACCAGAATTTTTTGTGAACCTTCTATAATATATAGGGGAAAGGCTAGACTAGCAATTCCGTATATTCTTAGTCGTTCATAATTTAGCGTTACAGACTGGTAACCGGTGCCTGCGAAAAAGTCAACTCACGGCATGCCTCATATAACCTGTGGAATGCTAGGCCTTTATACCTGAAGTATGCAACAGCTTTGTTATGTTCAGAAGCAGGAAACGCTAGAAGGCTTCATGAATGACCTTTCTGCAGCCAAAACCAATCAAGTATTGAATTGCTCAAATTGAACGTCTCCATTATAACCAGATATGAATGCATTAGAAGCAAAGTCAAAACTTTTTTCAGAATATCCGAAAGATACTATTTAAGTCCTGTCTCTAAGACCCTCAGCAACAGTTGGTGGATCTAGATGCAAGTGAATTTCAGAACAATTTCCTATCAAGAACTCGAAACCAAGAAATGCCAAATTAGAGGAATTTTACTAATGCAAAAGTTGTTTTTAGGCGTTCTTTAAGGCACATCTCAGAGCCTCATATTACCTGTGGGGGAGTGAGTATATATATATATATATATATTTTTATTTTTTTTTAATTAACTCACAATACATGGGCAAAAATTTTGTAGTAAAATTCTCGTTGAGCTATAGGCCACTAGGTAAATGCACTTTGATGAAGACTGGAGTTGCGATAAAAAGTTTATCAAGAGACCCACTGAATAGAACCATTGCCGGAGGCTACAACATTGTACTGCAGGCTTTACCATCAGATAAAGGTTTACCGCACCTACTTTGTGCTAGCTATGTGAAGAAGTCAAGAAGATAGTTTCAAATTACAGCAACGCTGAGGTTAGGTTTCTTCATTCAAAGCGGACAAAAAAAATAAGTTGGCTTTCCACACGTAAATCATCAGATAAGCAGCTTCTGGCCATCTCTGGGGGGCATGTCCGCTTTCATTACCACTCAGTTCTGATGAATATACGACTGGGAAGTAAAATGATTAACACCTCTCTGCAGCTAATGAGCGCCAAGGAAGACAATACTTCTCAGCAAGGTGTCGAAGATGCCTTCAGAACAACGGCACATAATCATGTGCTACCATACAACGACTGACCTGACAGCATCTTTGAAGTCAAGAATAAAAAAAATAGTTATGTACAATTTTGCAACTATGCTTCTAAAATAACTTTTTTTTTTAAATCCTACTGTTTTTTGTATATACTGCTCTAATGCTAATTAATGTGTCTCCATGGTTACAGACTACAAACAAACCCTAGATGTAGTCAGATACTGCAGTCATGTAATACTTCCTTCCACTTCATAAAGAGCATTGTATTTACAAAGGAAAAAATGCCCATCAGGGTTGATCACCCAACTATGGCAATATGGCAACAGTGTTGCGTGGTTAAAGGGGGCTCCCAAAATAGAACCTAAAAAGTCTAAATAATAGGACACATTGAACTAAAAGTCTGACCTTTGAAAAACAGGCAGCAAAAAGTCAATATAGACACTTGTTACTTGTTCCTTATAGGATTGAGGCTGAACTCAAAAGACATTTGTTCTGAGATACGGAGATCTTACATATCTACCCTTAGAAAAGCAGAAACTTCATCAATAGCCAGCATGGCAGATGCCAGAAATGCTTAGATGAAAGACACACCTTGTCTGAATACACGTGCACTAGACGTGCCTGTCCATTTGTTCACAGATCGCTCAAGAACGAACACTCATTGCAGGTCACCATTCAGACAAAGTATATTTTATGATGTTACCAAGAGAGTGTATATTGATAAAGACACATCACACCCACACACACACAACTATCACTGTGAAGCCCTGTTCAGTTTTTTTCCGTGTGTTTCGCAGCATTTTTTTTCCTGCAGCCATTGAATCTAACGCAAGGACAGCGGGCAAAAAAACCTTGTAAAAAACGCTCAGAAACAAGTGGCGCAAGATTTTTATGCCTCTCATTGATTTCAATAGGGGGGGGGGGGCAGAAGTAGAAACAGCTGCAAAAAAAAACCAAAAAAACAACACATGCCTTTTTTCTGTAAGCGGTCAAAATCCAACCCGGGAGAAAAATCAAAAAAAAAACAGAACCTATGTCTCCCATTTAAAACTCGATGGGGGGTGGTGTTGATTTCCAATATTTCTTGGCACTGATTTAGATAAATAAACTCTGAACTGACCCTAAAACAGAAATAATTAATTTTGCTATAAATCGAAAGCCAGCAATCAGGACAAAACTAACTATTTACGTAGCAGACAGTGGAAGTAGTACACCGTACAAAAGTGTAAAAAATAAAAAAAATATTTAAAAACTACCTGTTGACATCAAGAAGAAACTGCCCAACTGCATCCTTCTAAAAAGGGTTTCGGCCAACAATATGGCTCCACATTTTCAAGGATATTGCCTCCCTGAACTACCTGGACTCAAGCCAGGAGAAATGGGCGAAACAATTTAACCCAGATTGACCCCCTCTGTGGGTACTTATAAAACCGAGAAACCAGAAATATGCTAATTATAGTATAGCAAGCTTGCCGTCACATTTCACACAGCTCAGTACTAAATCATTCAGCCATTAGAATTGACAAAGCTCGACAAAATAAGGCAAAAGTCATTGCCAGGATCAGTCAGACCTTCAGGGGAAACAAAAATATGCAGCCACTAAGAACTTGCAAACTCCTACAGAACACAAAAATACTTGAATACTGGAATTACCAGAAAAGGTTCTTGTGCCAAGTTCCCACTAGTACCAGAGGTGTACCTGACTCAGTATGGCATAAAAAAAGACTAAAAAAGGAAAACAAAAAAAAAAACAAAACAAAAACAGACCTGCTGAAAACACAATGTCGTGCAAAACTCTAGGTACTCTTTATGCCATGATCACACACACAGTTTTGAAGCAGTTCTTGGCTAAAAAAAAACGTTATACCCAAAGCCAGAAGTGAATTCAAAAGAAACAGAGGTATTTAGAGAAGACTGGTGCATCTCCTTTCTTTTGTGCCACTTCTGTGTTTGGCTCAAAAAAACTGCCACAAAACTGTATGTGTGATCCTGGCCTTATAGGACTCATGCAGATGACAGCGTGCGCCGGCCAGGTCCCGTCAGTGATCCGTGGAAAGATAGGACATGTCCAATCTTTTCACAGATCTGAGAATCGGGTCTGTTTTCACAGACCCGATTCACCGGCTAAGGTGAACGGGTCAGTGAAAACTATCGGGTGCCACTCGGATGCCGTTAAAAACGGCCCGAGTGGCACATCGGTTGTGTGCAACTGGCATGCAAGAAAAAAAGAAAATACAATTGTGTTTCCCTCCATACCAGTAGAGACCTACAAAATTCAGCAGGGACCAAGGACCACACAATGTACGAGAATGGCATTCACCGAAATGCAAAAAAGTATAATAGGTATGATACCTTTATTGGCTAACCATAAAATTTCTATGGTATCATACCTATTATACTTTTGTCTTTTTTGACACAAAAGTATTTAACATTTCATATTGTCTCTGGCTAACACGGTACTACACTATTTTTTACTGTAATGCATTTGCAAAAGAATAAGAATGTCCACACTTAACGGAATTGCTGCGTATTTTCCGTCCAGAATTGCGGATGGAAAATACGCAGCACAATACACTAGCAGCAAAGTGGGTGTATGAACGAACAAATGTAAATCACACGCTGCAGAAAATTTTCAGTCCAGAAATTCACCTGCGGTGCATATTTTTTGTACTGCAGCATGTCAATTACTGCTGCGGAAAGTGGACTGAATTGCTGCGTTTTTCAGAGGCGATATCACCATCACCCAGTCTTGAAAAAAAAAAAAAAAAAAAAGGAGCAAAATCCACAATATTTTCTGCAGGAAAAAAAAACAAAAAAAAAAAAATAAACACAGGAAATGTTAGGCTATGTTCACACGGAGTATTTTGGGGGAGGAATATCTGCCTCAAAGTTCCAAACGGAATTTTGAGGCAGATATTCCTCCCCCAAAATACTCCGTGTGAACAGCAATTATCGCGCCGTTTTTCGCCCGCGGCCATTGAGCGCCGCGGGAATAAAACACGCTTTCTCTTGCCTCCCATTGAAGTCAATGGGAGGTCGGAGGCGGAAGCGCCCGAAGATAGGGCATGTCGCTTCTTTTTCCCGCGAGGCAGTTTTACTGCTCGCGGGATAAAGACGCCGACGCCTCCCATTGAAATCAATGGGAGGCGTTCTCGGGCCGTTTCTGCCGAGTTTTGCGACGCGGTTTCCGCGTCAAAAAACTCGGCAAAAGACCCCGTGTGAACATAGCCTTATAGTCTGCTAGTTCAAGCGGAAATGCTGCAGCAAATGCGTTACGTGTGGACAAGCCCTTAAAGAAACCCTGTCTGAACCCAGTCTTTACCGATTCCACATTGAGGTACTGCAAACGCGGTCTCATGAACGCTGCTTTAAGAGATTGTCTTTGGCCCTGCACCAATCACTACAACCCACCAAAAACGAGAAGCCATAAAATGTTATTGGCCTTAAAACAACGTTGAAACGAGCGAAACATTTGTAGCATGAAGCCGATTCCACAAGTTATTTAGTGTTTGCACTTGGTAGATATTTGACTAAAATTGATTTGCTTGTATTCGATTCACAAAGGGAGCCTTACAAACCGATGCAGAATGTATTTGTAAGGCAGTGAGGCCCAACGTACTTTGTCAAAGGCATAAATCACGTCCCGGGGACAGCTTGAGGCACTGCCTTGTTTGGAAATGCTCACCGAGCAACAAAGTTTCTCCAAACAAACGTTACAAAGGCCAAAGGGCAGGGAAGGTAATTATTGTGAGGAAATCTCTCACTAAGGCCTCATGCACACGACCGTATTTTTTCACACCCGTAAATACTGGCGTAAATACGGGTCCGGTGTCACACGTATTCCACCCGTTTTGCACCAGTATTTACGAACCCGTGCTCGTAAATATGGGTCCGGTGTCACACGTATTCCACCCGTATTTACGAGCACGTTTTTGGCAGCAAAATAGCACTGCACTAATCGGCAGCCCCTTCTCTCTATCAGTGCAGGATAGAGAGAAGGGACAGCCTTTTCTGTAATAAAAGTTAAAGAAATTCATACTTACCCGGCCGTTGTCTTGGTGACGCGTCCCTCTCTTCACATCCAGCCCGACATCCCTGGATGACGCGGCAGTCCATGTGACCGCTGCAGCCTGTGATTGACCTGTGATTGGCTGCAGCGGTCACATGGCCTGAAACGTCATCCAGGACGTCGGCCCGGATGTCGAGAGGGACGCGTCACCAAGGCAACGGGCAGGAGACCGGACTGGAGAAGCAGGAAGTTGTCGGTAAGTATGAACGTCTTTTATTTTTATTTTTTACAGGATAGGGGATACATGTCTTTTGTTTATGGCAGAGCGGGGAGATACCTCCCCGCTCTGCCATAGTTTTCATTGTAGTCCCGGCGGTAGTTACGCCACTGGGCTGTGGCCTGCAGACCGGGTAGTCCCCTGACCTCGCCTCACCTCGCAACGCTCCCGTAATCACGGGTGAACACACGGAGCCACCCATGATTACGGGAGCCCCATAGACTTCTATGGGATGCCCGTGCCGTTATTACGGCATGAAATAGGGCATGTTCTATCTTTTTTAACGGCACGGGTACCTTCCCGTGAGCAAACGGGAAGGTACCCGTGGCTAACAGAAGCCTATGAGCCCGTTATTGCGGGTCGTAATAACGACCCGCAATAACGGGTGTTTTTACGGTCGTGTGCATGAGGCCTAAGCCGTGGAGTAGAGAGGAGATGTGATTGTAATGGGGGTTAGGAAGGTAAATCGCTGCCTGGCATGGAACTCCATTTGCATTTCTATTTTACAACCCAATAATGGGCCTCATGTATCAAACCTGAGTCAGGAAGTGTCCTTAGTCCATAGCAGCCAATCAGAGTTCAGCTTTCAACTTCCAAAAGGCACCAGAAAAATAAAACATTGACTGATTGGTTGCAATGGGAAATTCGGACACTTTCTAGGAGACAGTTTGGTTACACGAGGTCCAGTGTGTCAATATCTGAAACGGACGATCTCTAGTAGAACGGCCGAGGAGAACGTTTTACAGAACAAACAAAAAAAAAAAAAGACAAAAAAAAGTGAAGAAATCATAAAAGTAGGTTACGGCTAGACGCATATTTTGGTCACGTGACATGAATGCAACTTTATCGGTGTGTGTATAGCCCCCAGATCTGCACACTTCTAAAAACAAAAAATAAATAAATTCCAAACTGGTGCCGTAGAGTAGCATTCAATGAAACAAGCAATTTTCTAGCTGCTGACTTCAGGTAAACAACATCAGATACCATTCATACATACAATTGTGGCTACCACTCCCTGAAACCTGCACGCAATGCATTCTGGGAGACTGAGGAAGGTTTCAATACAGCTGACCTACACACCGTGAGTGAAATATTAACAGTTCAGTCAACACCTGGTGTACAAACCTTGTAGGTTCTGCACAAAGCAAATAATGGAGGGAAAGCTGTGGCCATATGCTACAGTTCCCACAGCAAAATTACTTTCACGGGTTTGTGTCAATTTCATGTTCAGTATGTTTTCAAAGTAGCAATTCAATGTCTAAGATGCAAAGGTGCCAATTGGCGGACTGAGGGGAGGGAGATTGGAACCGGCCACGTGGTCTGACCTAAACCTTGGCTTAAGTGTTAGACGCAGAGATCGTAATAATCAAATTGCAACAGCAAAACATTATGACAATGATAACAGCTCATCACTTGAGGTTCCAGCAGTTTATAACCCCCTATGATGGATAGATGACTCCTTTAACACACTAGTTGGGACATGGTTAAAGGGGTTATCCGCCTTTGAAAAAAATCTTGGAACAAAATAATCGTCCATCACTGCTGCAATCAACTAATCTGTGGGGGAACCTGGAAACAAGTATTAAATTTCTCTGCAGCGCCACCACAGGGGGAATTAGGCTTTACATACTTCCCATTCAATTTAATAGGCTATACATGTAATGCACCAACATGTCTGGTCCTCCAGTGTAAGAGACACTGTTTGTAGACCCCCTCAGTCCTGGATAATAGATTGTGATCCTGAACATGAAACCTTCCCTCTATTAAAAGGGGCTCTCTGAGCATTTTTTTATTGATGGCCTATCATTAGGATAGGCCATCAATATCAGATTGGTAAGGGTCCGACTCCCAATGTTCATGGCCTCGGCCTCTTCAATGTTTACAAAGCACAGCGCCATACAAATCTGTAGCGGCTGTGCCTGTGATTGCAGTCACTTGATGGAACTAGAACTGCAATCCCAGCCACAGCCACTACAGGTGTGTCCGGCACTGTGCCTATAAACTGAAAAAGCCTGTGGCGCCGTGGCCCCAATCAATCCGCTGATTGATGGGGGTGCCAGGAGCCTGACCCCCTCCAATATGATATTAATGATCTTTCTAAAAGATATAAAATGCCTGGATAAACCCTTGGACTCAGAATTCCATAAGAGGGACATAAAAGTGTAGTCTAGTGCAGAACGCATAACCGATATTCATGCATCTATATTTACCCATTCCCTGTAATGTATAACAAAATAAGCAGAAAAAAACAAAAACAGAACACAGCTTATGTATATGACAAGCCTCCAAAATGCAAAGTGTATTATAATTGAGAATTGGATATACAATATTATGTATAGGTAGGTCAATGGGCCTTGTACTAAAATCTTTGGTGCATTTTGGCGCAATAAACGAGGCAACTACTTGCTTAGGAAACGAAGTGCTGCATGACGCTCTCCCCCCACCAGCCCCAGGCTCTGCCAGTATGGGCAGCAATGAGATATCCCATATGTTTGATTTGTGAACAAGATGTCTATTAGATGCAAAGCCACATAAGCCTCCTACTGGGGGGGCTGGGTCAAAGCATTCATGTGCAACCAAGATGCTAATGGAGGATGATCATAAAAAAACACAGCAAAGTCTTAGGAGAACTGAGCAGCAACAATGAGACACAAACGCAACACATATAACTGTGTAAAAAAGGATAGCGCATGGAGATTAAAGGCTCGTTCACACGCAGAGAATTGCGTGCTTCGCTACAATTTTTTTTTTTTAGATAGATATAACCTGTAAAATTCTGCACCAAAAATCCTCGACATACGCAAACGTGAGGAGTCTTCCCAAGAACTCCATATGCAGGCTACGGAATATTTTGTTAAAGGGGCTTTCCCCCATTAACATTTTTGGCATATTCTCTATGGAAAAATACGGAAACAGCTGAGCGAGTGGGATGAATCTTTGCTCCCGTGATAGGAGGCTTCCGAGTCACTATTCCCAGACCAGGATTATAACATTACATTTTTTTACCAGGTCAGATACTGGATACTTTTCAATTCATTTATAGACAAAAAGTGTACAGACAAAAAGTGGAGCAGTCCCCCATAGCAGCCAATCTACACACCACGCCTAATGTTTACATCCCTTTGAACCTCCCCTATTTAAGAAAACACTGGAGTAGCAGGCGATCATTTTCCGATACCGCTACAAACATCAAATAAAAAAAAAATCCAAGATCAGTGCATTAGACAATGTCCACATCAACCAATTGTAATAACTATTCAAACCAACAAAGCGGCGTGTACCGCCCTGAACATCCATTTACAGAAGTGCCCATACCTTCCCCGATCACCGGCTCATCTCCACCTGTTCTAACCAACTTTGAAAAAAGATTAAAGCAGCAATTTACTATGACAGAGCCGCTCACAAAGTCAACAAGAACAGTATAGTAAAGTTCAAAAGGCTTATAATCGCCCTCATCACACGTAGGGCTATGAAAGGCAGGAGTAATGGCATGATGCTCATAACGCATCCGAAATATTCATGTCTGGTAAGGTTCTGAGTGAATACGGATTATACATTTAAGGTGGTTGGTGGTCTTTGTGGTCCATGACACAGGCAGAATATTTTTACGCCAAAAAAAAAAAAAAAAAAAAAAAAAAAGGATTAGATCCCACTGGAAACAACGATCACCTTCACGTACTAGAAAACTAAACTACATTAAAATGATTACTAGAACCCGCTGTGTAACAAGAAAGGGCTGTCTGCCGAGGCAACAGAAGGGAGGCCTCAAAGAAACCAAAGTCTCCCACAGATGGTCTCTTTGGTCTAAAGTTGTCCATGCCGGCAAATTTTTTATTGCATCATTGTCTTTTTATGTTAGGTTTTAATGTTTTTAGTATAAGGTTTTTTTTATGCGATGACGTAATGCTCTAATAGTTCCCCCGTTGGAGGGGGGGGGGGGGGATCTATAAAGAACATGTTACAAGACATATCAAAGAAATTGTCTCCGGCATGAAAAAAAAATTACAAGATATAAGATCTTCAACCTAAGAAACTTCTGCCAGTTTTAAGTCGCGCCATGTACTTTCCTTTCTAGCGGCTTCCAAAATCCTGCGGGTTGCCCTTGGATACAGACAACTGTATATCTTACCTCTGCTGTCAGACATGTGACCTAACTGTTTAACTGTCCTCTCCACTCCCACAATGCACGGTTCTAATGTAACAAACCAGAAGAATTGTGAGTTTAAAATCAGTACAACAAAAGTAAAACCAAGTGTTTACACATAATTTTAACTATGTAATGTTGTAAAAGGTTGTTCAAAAGTAGAGTGCTCCTTTAAAAAGCCTCATAAGAGAACTTATTTTACGAGAGTCTATAAATCAATGAATATACAGCGTTCGAACAAGTCCATAGACCCGACGCATGCCAGAGGGTCTGTGTTTTTTCCTGGGGGGGATAACATTTTATTTGATCATAAATTTGTAAAACGTTCGATACAGACGATTAATGCCGTTATACCGTATGAACACGTGGTTTTTCAAGGGAAAAACAGCTCCTGATTTTCAGACGTTCTTTAAGCCACTCGCGATTTTCGCAGCGAAAAACGCTCCATCGGAACAGAACGCCATTTTCCAATGGAAATCAATGGGCAGATGTTTGGAGGCGTTCCGCTTCTGACTTTTCGGCCGTTTACGGCCCGAAAAACGGCCAAAAATAGGCCGTGTGAACATACCCTTACAAATAATGAATCATCAATAGGTTAATAATGATAAAAACTCTGAGATCGGATGCGCTTAAGATTGTTGAATTGTTTGTTATACTTTAACTTGAGATACGAGATGTGCTTTATGCTCATTTACAATGTCTTTACAGTATTTTACTGTTTATTTATTTTTTAACTCGTTTTATTGAAAAACAGATCTGTCTATAATAATCCGGTACTATAAAGCGGACACGGAGGGTCAATGTGTAATTCAAATGGTAAGAAGGGAAAAAGCCACAGCCAGACACCTGTCAGCAGCTTATCTCCCACCGGAAAAAAGGATACGGCTTGTTAAAATCCAGCTTGCCCGATCCTTCTCTTCCGACATCGGCAGGTACGGCTAACTGTCATTTAATGTGTATGGGCACCTTAATGATAAAGGGGGCATCCGCTATTACTAACACAATATGGAAATAGAGTCTTTACTATAAAAACTATGGAACTCTAGCAGAGGAAGTGGTCATGATTTATTCATTGAGAGTTTTAAAGGGGCCTGGACGCCATTCTTGAAAGGTAAAATGTCACAAGTTACACTAAATTTACACTGCAGTGTCTACTTGGCGTATGCACCGGAAAAGCTCTGAGAGCATATACCAAATGTATCCATAGGCCACCATTCACCAATGGAAGCAAAGAGTGCCATTTTGGCCTTTGTTGGCCTGCTATAGGTCAGTGAGCATTTTAGTTTCTTGAGAAAGCGTTGGACGTGAAATGGCTGTTGCCGGACACTGTTTTAGTCTCCCCCCCCCCCCCCCCCACACACACACCTTCAGGGCTTATTCAGACGAACGGGATATACGCACGTGCAACGCGCGTGATTTTCACGCGCGTCGCACGGACCTATATTAGTCTATGGGGTTGTGCAGACACGTGCGGGATTTTTACGCAGCGTTGGTCCGCTGCGTAAAAGTCACGATATGTCTGTACTTTGAGCGTTTTTCGCGCATCACGCACCCATTGAAGTCAATGGGTGCGTGAAAACCATGCATGTCACACGGAAGCACTTCCGTGCGAACAGCGTGATTCGCGCTACAGCTGTCAAAAGGATGAATGAAAACATCCAAATGGAGCGTCATAATGATGGCAGCTGCGCGAAACCGACGCAGCCGTGCATCATATGATGCTGCCTCACGGAGCTGTCAAGTGTCTTTTGCGCAGGCAAAACGCCGCGTTTTTTGCGTGCTCAAAAGGCACACGCTCGTGTGAATCCAGCCTTACAAGCATTAAAGAATTTTTCTCTCTTTTTTCTCTCTACTTGCATTGTGTTACGTTTTAATTTTGTTCTTGTTTTTATATTTTTTCGTTGGGAGGGGGTGGGTATTGGGGCAACGACAAAAACAATATGGACACCATACATGACCCCACTACCATACTTATACTGGGGATACTCTACAAATTCCTAGAAAGCGCAACTGAACATAGGACACTTCTTTAGTGCGATCCCATCAACAGACTCCTAAGAATTTAGGACTAAAAAGATTAAATAAATAAAAAACCGCAGTGACAATACTGTACATGAAAGCAAGAGACTAAATAACCAGGTGAGTTCAGTCTCCCGCGTGCACACTGATGTGAATCTACATTTTCAGATATTACGAGTGTCCCGACTTGTTGCTGCTTGCTTGTTTACCTTGAAATTCCTCTGCCACAATAGTGATCAACCAAGTCTATGAAATCGCCAAGATATACAGCGTTCAGTAGGACACAGGCGATTACATAAGGTCTCCCTGCATCTGCCTTTTGTTGCTGAGGCTTTTTAGTAAAGCCAGAAGATCCCTGGTGCTAAAGCCATTGCCATTGTATACAAAGTGCTGAATAAACTGACCCGCTACCAAGAGGCATCAATATGGCCAACGACAGGAATAAAAAGATAAAAAAAACAAGCAAGGGAAGTGCAAGCCAAGACCACACACAGGAAGGTGAAGTATAAGACGTACGTAATGAGCAGCATAGATACAAAGAGGCTGGACCCAAAATGGTGAGGGCAGAATTACAGGAACCGTGCCAAGAGTTTCCCAATCAGAACGAAAATTCAGCGCCAACTTGGGGCAATTATAAAAAATAGATTACAGAATTGCTCGAATAGCAATTTCCTCATATACACTAGACGTCATAAGACACTTTTCGTTACCATCTGTCCCTGAACAATGACCACAGGGACTGTGGCTGTAAAGGGCAGTTGACACCGGATGAAGCCTGTACAGCAGTACATGGAGGCGTAGCAGGGAGCCACACGGCCACTTAGCACATGGCACCGCGTGAATGATCCCTTATATTAAGCACTGCAGAAGAGGCAATACGGTTTGTGACTTCTATTCTTCTTGCTCAGAAAGTACCAGGGTATATTCACATGCGACAAATTTGTTGCAGAACTTTCTATGAATGTCCCATTCATCAGAATCCATGCGCACGCAACAGGAAAAAAAACAAAACTCCATTAAGACGCATGGAACCGATTTTCTGCAAACAAATTGCAACGTGTGTGTGTGAATATACCCTAACAATTTCTTCACAAATAATAGGCTGCTCCTCGGACCTGACAGAGCCCTCAAACAAGACGGCTGCCTCTACATTTACAAACATTAATGATGGTCCGGGAACAATCAATCACTGCAAAACAAAGATTCTTATCACAGATTTTTGGATTGTAGTCAAGCGTTGTCTTGGAGGCCCCATTTTTTTTTTATCAAATCAAACATATGATATTAAACCTCTACAGTATTGATGCAGTTTGTACTTATTAAATCCCATATAAGTGAAGTCATTAATGGAGCCAGATGACTTTCCACCCAATTATAGGTTTTCTTTTGTGTGGCTAGATCCATAGCGCCATTAAAAAAAGACGAAAAAAAATATAATAAAAAACGTAACGCAATTAAGGTTTCCATTTATTGGAGGCTGAACGTACATTGCTGGGCTGCATAGACCGTACAAAAATGTAAAGAGCAAAAACCACAAGATAATTAAAAGGACTGCTAGTACTGGAAAGCAAAGGGGAAAATAAAAAAAATAAAAAAATCCCCCTCCTGCCAAACTGTTGACCTGTATCGCATCTGGAGTAAGGAACAAAACTCATATTGATTTAATTTATAGCCAGTGTAGGGTATAAAAGACATTCGACCATGAAAATGCAAACTATACAAAATATCCTTGGAGAAAGCTTCAGTATGTAACGTGCCATATAGTGTAGATAACAGCTCCGCTTCCAACGATAAAAGTATTCCAAACCCAAGGTCAGCATTTCATGCACTCAGTCTAAAATCATTCCTTCAAGAGGTTCTCCAGTCACAACTAGACGACCGAAGAACCAGCTCTTTAATAATGGGGTCTACCTAGAGTACTATTTGGTAACATTGCAGCGGACTGTTAGCACCGGCACCAACAATAGTTATACCTGCTCTTCACTGGGTGGACATTTGGCCTACTGTATGGCCAGTAGGACAGACATGGTCCCATATGATGTCCTTCTGTAGACTGCAGGGGCACCCTGAAGAGGAGAGGTTATGGGGACCATTGGTGGTACCAACAGTCCATAATGGACTGCAACAATATAAAGTAATACAAGTAGTAAAAGTAAGGGTCTATTCACACATTGTGGCCATGGTGCAACAAAAAAATATAAATGAATATATACACACATACATATATATATATATTTATTTCCAGTGAAGGGATTTGTTTCCTCTATAAATTTTGGAAATAAATAGGTGAAAGTTTTATGGACTCCACTGATCTGACCTTTGTCTATGACATGTCAGAAGATCATACAGATTTCCATATAGGATGCCCTTACACATTACAACAGGCTGCCAATCAATAAGCAGATGCCAGTATAGATACCAGCTTTATCTTTATGTATAGGGGCAGCGCTAATTCATACCATACAAAATCATCATGTCAAAAATCTTCAAGTCAAGATACAAGTTACCCGGATTGGGAGCTGGAAAATCGCTGCAGTACACAAATTTGGACTTTACGGTGCTACGAATACTTTATGAGCCCTGCTATCTTATAGTACGATTGTTTATAACGTGGCAGCACTACATGACTATGGAAAAATCCGACAGCGGAATAGTAAATGACAAACTCCTAAACACAAGCCGGTATACTATACGTGTATATATTACCTATACATAGATACAAAGTGAAGAATTCAGAGGTGCACGTTTACAGCACTCGAGGAAGTGAACTGACACAGGAGATAGAAGTGCCTCAAGAAAGTGTCATAGTAATAAATCACTTGTCAAATTACACTCAACAATCCTTTACAGACCCCCTGTGGCTCCGCAACAATTGTGGAACGATATTTAGCCAACTGGACAACTACAAGTTACCAGACATCTGGCCCATACACCGATAACGGTCGGCCGACCATTCATTTGGCCAGTAGATATTTTCACCGACGTCCCCATAAACATACACGTAAGCTTGTCTATTTCAATGGGAGAGGGAGACGCCATGCACACGGAAGGATCCGAAATGGTGAAATTCAACACCTGCTATTGGGAGACAGTCAAGAGTATCCCATACTCATTAGGTTGGGTTCACACTACATTTTCCCCCACGTTTAGCATGTACGTCTGGAAAGCTCCCGACATACATGATAGACGTCCACATAGGGGTCCATTCGTAAGACAGAGACCAAAAGAGTGTCATCCTGGCCTTCGCATGGCCAGTTCAGTAAATCGTTAAAAAATGAAGAATGAAATAGCGAAGTAGACTGCCCTATTCCATCCTATAGAAAAGTATCTGTTAAACGGACACTGTATTAGCCTACAGATGACAGGTGCCAACGTATCGCATCTGTTTAATGCAGAAGTCATGGGCTTTCTAATAGCTTTTCATGAAGTAGCCATTAAACAGATGTTATAGCCTTTGGGTGACAGATACGCTAAATGGATGCCGAAAAGTGGCATCCATCACCCACATGCTATGATGGCATCCATTTAAAAGTACATGTCAGGAAAAAGCTCACAATGTATACCTTAAACAGATCCCATATTAGTCTACGGGTGACGGATACCACTGTTAGGCTGGGTTCACACGAGCACAGTAACGTCCGTAATGGACGGACGTATTTCGGCCGGAAGTCCCGGACCGACCACAGTGCAGGGAGCCGGGCTCCTAGCATCATAGTTATGTACAATGCTAGGAGTCCCTGCCTCTCTGCAGGACAACTGTCCCGTACTGTAATCATGTTTTCAGTACGGGACAGTAGTTCCACGGAGAGGCAGGGACTCCTAGCATCGTACATAACTATGATGCTAGGAGCCCGGCTCCCTGCATGGAGTTCGGTCCGGGACTTCCGGCCGAAATATGTCCGTCCATTACGGACGTTAATGTGCTCGTGTGAACCCAGCCTTAAGCGTCCGTCACAGCCTCCATTTAATGTATACATCGTGACCTTTTACCAGTGAATATGTGAACAAAAAGGCAGATTCTGTTGATTTAATTGGGATACACCAATATTAATCTAATGTGTATGGATAGATACACACATTTATATATTTTTTTTTTAAAAAATAGAGAAAACCAAAGTGTATGTTACAACATAAATCTCCTGAGCAAACGTATTCAATAAAAAGAGTCTTTGTATGTGCCTGGACAGGAGGTAATGAATAGCATAAGCCACTACACTGTAAGGCACTATAAAAAGTGTGTATGGAATATATGCAAACTGAAAAAACAAAATAATCCCTTTACCTTATCTGTATGGCTCAGACAACATGTGAACAGAGTCTTACCTTTCGTTCGCCAAATTGAATAGATAAACTATAGACCCTATGACTAAAACAGATCAAAGCGTAACAAGCTATAAGTAGTAGATGAATGAGATTTCCTACATTCTTGGTATTCGCTATAAATCCACAAACGGTACAATTTCCAGAAGGCAGGTAACCAACGCTCATACAAAGAGGTTTAGTACCGTTAATGGTGCATTCACATGAGGATTTTTTGGTCACGCAGTCAAAGAACACGACAAAAACCCACACGGTTTTTACAGGTGAATCACATTTATTTTGCAAGTTTAACCTGTAAAAATGCACAGGCGAAAACCGAGCCAATCCGCAGTAAAAACCTGTCATGTGAATGTACTCTAAGGGCTTGTCCACACGTAGCGAAATTGCTGCGTATTTTCCATCCGGAATCGCAGACGGAAAATACGCAGCAAAATTGGGTGAGATTTAACAAATCTCATCCACACGCTGTGTAAAACTTCCGTGCAGAAATAAACCTGCGGTGCATGTGTTTCGTACTGCAGCTTGTCAAATCCTGCGGCGGAAAGTGGACTGAATTGCTGCGTTTTTCAGGAGATGTCACCATCTCCCAGCATTGAAAAAAACACCGCAAAATCCGCATTATTTTCTGCAGTAAAAAACACATGAAATGGTGACATTTTTCCTTCAGCAATTCCGTTACATGTGGACAAGCCCTTAAAGCTCCCGATTTTATGCTGCGGATTTTGGGGCGTTTTTTTATTTTTATTTTTAATAAAACTTGTCAAGTACAATTCTGAGAAGGAAACGCAAGATAAGTTGATATGCTGCAAATTTTAAAATCTGCACCGCATGTCATTTTCCACATGGAAAAGTGTTACTTTGCTGCTACCGTACTGCAGATTTTCCGCATTGTGTGCATGGGATCTTTGGGTTATTCGTGATCACACTATAAAAGTGATCGCACTATCAGGGTATGTTCACACAACCTATTTTCGGGCCGTTTTTCGTGCCGTAAAATCGTATGCAGAACGCCTCCAAACATCTGACCATTGATTGCAAGGGCAAAACGGCGTTCTGTTCCGACTGGCCGTTTTTTTACACGGCCGTTTTGAAAAACGGCCGCGTAAAAGAACAGCCGTGAAAAAGAAGTGCAGGTCACTTCTTGGGACGTTTTTGGAGCCGTTTTTCATAAAATATTGAAAACCGCTCCAAAAACGGCCGTAAAAAAATGCCACGAAAAACGCGAGTTGCTCAAAACAACGTCTGAAAATCAGGAGCGGTTTTCCCTTGAAAACAGCTCCGTATTTTCAGACGTTTTTGAGTTTGCGTGTGAACATACCCTAAAAGTACTTACTGCTGGTTCATTGGCGTTTTGCGCCTCGAATTACGCCCGAAAATACAGCTCCAAACATCTGCCCATTGAATTCAATGTGCAGACCGGCTTTTTTTTATTTTATGCGCGCTGTCAAAAGACGGCGCGTAAAGAGACGGCCGCCTCAAAGTAGTGCATGTCATTTCTTGGGACGTAATTGGAGCTGTTTTTCATTGACTTCATTGAAAAACAGCTCCAGTTACGTCCGTAATGGACGCCGCAAAAAATGCCTGCACTTGTCAAAACGTCTGAAATTCAGGAGCTGTTTTCGCCTGAAAACAGCTCCGTAATTTCAGATGTAATTGGCGTTGCCGTGTGAACATACCCGAACGGTTTAGCTGGCCCGTATATTCTAAACTAAAGGATTGTGCCCATCAGGGATCTGTAGGGCTGGCTGAAGTAGCCACCTGCACGACAACTGGGTGGGAAGCAGGGTCACTGGGGGTAATTGCAGAATGACTTCAACAATATTGTGTTCTAAAAGAAAGCCGTGTCATGTCTCAATCTCTGCAGCCCGAGACACAGCGCCTAAATACAGGTGGACAGCGTGCCCACAGCATTGCTGCACTAAACCCATGTTTACACTAGGCATATCAATTATTAATACCGCGCCACCGATGTACACAACACGCCACACCAAAAAGGACAAAGGAAATAAAACAATTCATACACCATAAATAACCTGACGTTCGGTTCACTGCAACTTTCAAGACAATAGCACATACGTGACGCAATACTCTGCATCTCACCGACATTATTGCCTGCACAGCAGCGGTCACACAGCTTTTCCAGATTCCTGAACAGCAAATCTGTCTGGTTATAGAGAAACACAGGCAAGGGGGGGGGAGGGGGGATATCACCGACTTACCAACTACACCAGCCAGCAGGAGCCTTAATGACAGATATACATACAGATTGTCAACTTTCGTAAACATTTACATAATACCAAAATAAAATCTGTTACATCTACTGGTGAGAGGAAAAAGAAATAATCACTACATTACTGTATGTGAAATTGGCTACAAAAGTTCCATATTAGAATATAATCCATTTAATATAATGAACACTTTCTATATGGCTAAGACTTTGTTCCTTCTTAGTTTTCCGTCGGAACGGGACGCGGACTGACAGTCGCCTAAGCTATTGATTCCGTCAAAACGACAGAACCCTTTGCACAACTTAGACAAATGGAAACCATTGGCACCGGATCCGTCACCATTGAAATCAATGGTGATGGAAACACTTGGTTTTCGTTTATGTCAGTCAGGGTCCCGTTCCGATGGAAAGCTCCAACGGAACGGGACCCATGCGTGTAAGTGAACGAAGCCTAACCCATTTTGGCGCAACTAAGTACAATACAGAGCGCTGTACAAATTTATAAGGAAATCTGCCGAATTTTGTTATTATCCATGTTGTCACCTCTACCTACACAGAACCATCAGTACCTACAATAATATATAATGCATAAAGCAGATCAAAAACATCCAACGCCCTCTTGTTCGCGGTTACTAACCCACTAGCCTTATTCACACAGTGCAGTTCTGGCGCAGTATTTGAAGCGACAAACAGGAGTATATCAGAAAGGGACAAGTATATGGGAAAGATTCTACTTCTCTTTTTTTTTTAAATCCATACCTGGTCACGGCTTAAAACTCTGCAAAGCTGAACATACCCTTACCAATCTACAATCTATTACATGGCCATAGACATGTAATAATTTGACCAATCCGACAAAAGCATTAAACAGCACCAATACAATCCATTTAAAAAGATGTATAACATTTTTTGGTCACTAAATGCCCAGTAATTCAAAATATTTTTTTCTAAAATGAGCAACATTGGATCATCGCGGCCAAATACGTGTCTTATGTCCTAATTATCAAGCCAATGTGGCTGTCAGGCTATGCTGAGAGTTGTAGTTTCACCAGAGCTCTAGTCTGAAGCCCACCGATATAAAGCATCAATATTGATATTCTACTCCATACAAAGTATCCAATGATAAATAACGGGTCGTATAGACAAGAGTGTTGTTCAGAGGAGCCACAAGAACCAGCAGGTCAATGTTACTTAGAGGGTACAGAAGGTCAGTGGAGGTCCAGCAGCGTTGGACATTGAAGTACCCCACGATGCACGCCAGAATTTGGGGTTACCACTCAAAGCAACAAGAGAAAACCAAATCTGCCAAGTGTTAAGATATGGGATTTATTGCAATGTTCAACTGGAAAATTCCAGATACAAGCAAATTGAACATAAAAGGAAGGGGCACCTGATCAAATCTAGAGTAAACGGCCCCCGTTTACAGAGGAATGGCTTTGCCACCATGTAAGTCAATAGAAATGTTAAGCAAGTGGCAATCACCATTGACTTCTATGGGCAACAATGGCCGGTTGTACCTACAATGCCTTCCTAAAGAATAGAATTCCTGCAAAGTACGGCAAAAGTCATCCAGCTCTCCCGTACATCGATCAGCAATGTTATGCCACATGGTCTAAAGACGGGTAATGAACAGCAACTTTTGGGGGACCCAACAGCCAGCCTCCAAGTCAAGCTAAGAGCTGCATAGTGACATCTGCCATGCAACACCAGGCACAATCAGGGGTACAATGTGACTTTCAGACGTGTTTTTTTTTTTCCTTTGCAGTTCACCCAAACAGAAGTCAAAGCAAATACTTTTCCTATATAGTTGTGGCATGTGAGTGTTAGTTGCAGCACTGGGGGTCACACTGTACCACGCAGTTTTGTTCTATAGACCCGACTGGCATTTGAAGACTGAGCGCCAGTCGATCGTCTCAAATCGCAGCAGAATCGCATCATGTGACAAGTAACCATTTAAAGTGACCACACAATAAACTCCTGAGCACTGATAACAGCAGTCTATGAGGGACCAGCAGTAATGTGCACCTTTCCACAACCTGCCATACTTACAGCATGTTCGTGAATACGCTCAGACCCTCCGGCACCGCGACTAGCCCTCTCCCGGAGCAATCCACACTTCTCTCCGCGTTACAGCGGCACGGCACCGGGCAGGGGGGCGGCGAGGAGACCCCGCCGGGCCCACCTGAGGAAGGAGAGACCAACAACAGCAGCAGAAGAAGAAGAAGAAGAAAGGCGCCCGGCGCCCAAAGCCACCCGGGACGGCTCATCATCCTCAGCAGCAGCAGCCAGAGCCCCTGGTCCTGTAATGCGCGACAATAACGCTTCCCCCGGAGCCCGCACTTCTTTCTCACAGGCGATCGCTAAAACAAACAAGAGGGAAAGCCGCCTCCTCCTCCTGCAGCAGCGGCGCCTGGGATCGCACTAATACTACGGATACAATGTAACTGCTTCAGCCATTCCGCTCCCCTCCTAGCGCCGCACGCAGCCTGCTCCACATGCTAATGAGCCAAGGTGCAAGTTAATGAGGACGGGCGCTCTCATTGGCTAAAACGCTTTCATATGCAAATTTAAGCACAGGCACAACAGCCCGTGTTCGGATTGGTTTCAGTCAGGGTGGAGCCATAGGACGAGAAGGCGGCGGGCTGCAGAGTTCGTTGTCTGACTGGGATTGCGATGTTTAGTCCGGCGTGTACCGTCCTGGTGGACAGACTGAGTCCTCCTGGTGGACAGACTGAGTCCTCCTGGTGACGACTACCCCGACCTGCTGCAGGCGGCTCCACTGTTTATAGGGATGATCATTATAATAATAATAATAATATTATGTAGAGCCACCTACATAATATATGTCCTATACCTCGTGGTTTTATTTATTTTTTATCAACGTTTTTCCTTATTGATTTTATTGGAGAAAAACATTTGTTTGCAGGATGAGGTGATTTTTTTTTTTTGCATTGCACCATTTTTGTCTATGTATGACATTAACTTATTGTTTTTTTGGTGGAATACCGGAAAATAGCAATTCCGTCCTTTTTTTGTCATTCACTGTTCGGTATTAAAGGGAAGGTGTCACGAAAAGATGTTTTTTTTATATAATATTGCTTTTAGTATGTTATTAAAATAAATTGTATTTATTTGTGTTGTACTTTTAACTTTTTTCTTACTTTTACTTTTCTATGGGGGCTGCCATTTTTTTTTCCTCTCTGTATCTGTCCATTAACGACACATACAGAGATTGAACACGGCACATACATCCCCATAGAGAATGCGAACGGGAGCCGTTCCATTCACTGCAGCTTACGCGGTCTGTGTGGGAACAGCGCATGCGCCGCTCCCACACAGACTAAAAGGAAGGTCTTCGGCAGAGCGAAATTTTCATGTGAACCGGAAGCTGCGGTCGGACAGTAAGATGACGACTTCCGACCGCGGCTTCCAGCCATATGCGAAGGCGCAAGGAATAGGAGCAGAGGCGGCGGCGGCAGGAGCAGGTAAGTTATGTTCATGTATGTGATGTTTGTGTATGTATGTTAGGGTATGTTCACACAAGGGCATTACGTCCGTAATTGACGGACGTATTTCGGCCGCAAGTACCGGACCGAACACAGTGCAGGGAGCCGGGCTCCTAGCATCATACTTATGTACGATGCTAGGAGTCCCTGCCTCTCCGTGGAACTACTGTTCCGTACTGAAAACATGATTACAGTACGGGACAGTTGTCCGGCAGCGAGGCAGGGACTCCTAGCATCGTACATAAGTATGATGCTAGGAGCCCGGTTCCCTGCACTGTGTTCGGTCCGAGATTAGCGGCCGAAATACGTCCGTCAATTACGGACGTAATGACCTCGTGTGAACATACCCTTAGTGTTATACTGTCTGATTACCACTGTATCTAATCCTCCTACACTGTGCATTCGCTCAGAAAATGGCGGCACACAGTGTAGGAGGTTTGAAGATTCAACCCCCTTCTCCTGGCACTAGCCAGGATAAAGGAGGGGGGATTGTGTGAGGACACTAGAGCTAGTGTGTCTACCGCAAATCTGCAGCATAAAGCAATGAGGTTGCTTTACCACATTGCCAATGCTGCAATTTTGGGAATTGCTCCCTCTAGTGACCAGCACATGGAAATGTTATAAATTAGAATCAAATTTATAATATTTCCTGACTTGTGAAAAAAGTAAAACAATGTGTAATCACTTATATACTAATTGTTTAACTGGAAAAAAAAAAATTCTAGTGACACATTCCCTTTAAAGAGGCTCTGTCACCACATTATAAGTGTCCCGTCTCCTACATAAGGAGATGGGCGCTATAATGTAGGTGACTAATGCTTTTTATTTAAAAAAAAACCAATCTATTTTCACCACTTTATTAGTGATTTTAGATTTATGCTAATGAGTTGCTTAATGCCCAACTGGGCGTGTTTTTACTTTAGACCAAGTGGGTGTTGTACAGGGGAGTGTATGACGCTGACCAATCAGCGTCATTCACTCCTCTCCATTCATTTACTCAGCGCATAGGGATCCTGCTAGATCAGTATGTGCTGTCTTATACTTACACATTAACAATACTGAAGTGTTTAGACAGTGAATAGACATTCCACGGGATGTCTATTCACAATCTCTGCACTTCGTTACTGTTTCTATGGTAGTTACAGCAGAGGAAGCGTAATCTCTTTTTAACCTGTCATCTACAGTGTAATCTCGCGAGATTACGCTTCCTCTGCTGTAACTACCATAGAAACAGTAACGAAGTGCAGAGATTGTGAATAGACATCCCGTGGAATGTCTATTCACTGTCTAAACACTTCAGTATTGTTATGTGCTCTCTTATACTTACACATTAAGGATCTAGCAGGATCCCTATGCGAGGAGTAAATGACGCTGATTGGTCAGCGTCATACACTCCCCTGTACAACGCCCACTTGGTCTAAAGTAAAAACACGCCTACTTGGGCATTAAGCAACTCATTAGCATAAATCTAAAATCGCTAATAAAGTGGTGAAAATAGATCATTTTTTAAAATAAAAAGCATTACTGTCACCTACATTATAGCGCCGATCTCATGTAGGAGACAGGGCACTTATAATGTGGTGACAGAGCCTCTTTAAGAACATTTGAAATTAAAGCGTAGCTAACTTTTCAGGTGATTTTTCAGAATAAGCTGATATCTGTGTGTACATGAGGAATAACACTATTTCTGGCCATTATATGACTTGTATTCTGCATTTATTAGCAGTTTTCCCCTGCAGGCTTTATCTCTAATTCCCATTTGTCTCTGAGCTAGTGGGTGGAGCCTAACTGCGATATATACACAGAGGAGTCCCATTATTATGACCACCAGCTAATATCCAGAGTAACCGCCGTGTGCAGCACGGACAGCAGTAGACGGGCTGGGGGTGACTCAATAAGGTGCTGGTAGGTTTTTTCCGGTATCTGGGGCTGTGCTGACTGCAGAGCATCCCACATTTGCTGGAGGGTGCGTGGGGGAGAATCCATAGAGCCAACAAGACGATCAAGGTGGTCCCACGATGCTCAATTGGGTTCACGCCTGTCTAATTAGGGGGCCAGGGAAGTGTTTGGAAGTCTTGGTCGTGCTTTTCCAACCACTGTCGGACATTTCTAGCCGTGAGACATGTCACATTGTGTTGCTGGAAGATTCCATTTGCCCCAGGGAAGACAAACCGCATGAATGGGTGGAGGTGATCTGCAATGATGGATTCATACCCAAATCGGTTGGGCCCAAAGAATGTCATGAAAAAATTCCCCAGACCATAACGCTGCCGCCACCGGCTTGTGTTCTTCCAGCAATGGTTGCAAGGGGTTTGTTCTCTGATATTTCTCGCCTGACACGCCAACGTCCATCCGTTCCATGAAACAGAAAACGTGACTCATCAGAGAAGACAACCCTTTGCCAATCATCGGTGGTCCAATTCCGATACTGCCTTGCAAATTTAAGGCGTTTTTTTCCGGTGCACCTTTGCTAGCATAGGAGCAGTGACCATCCGTCTGCTTCGGAGCCCCATACGCAGTCGGGTTCGCTGAAGTGTTGTTTTAGACACATGTCTGGTAGCCCCCTGGTTGATTTTCACAGGAAGCTGCTCCGCTCTAGCGCGTTGTTCGGTCTTCGCACACCATCGTAGCCGACATTCACCTCTCACATCAATGGCACGTGGTGCTCCGCAGTTTCCACGCCGGTTATTCACAATGCTGCCACTTGTCCGCTCATGACACACTCACCACATTAGCACGCGAACAGTTCACAAACTGCACTGTTTGAAAAATAACGCCACCCTTTGCTCGAAAGCCAATAAATCGTCGATTTTGCAACTCTGATAAATCTCCCCTTTTACCCATGGCAACAATAAGGGTATGTGCACACACAAAATCAAAAACGTCTCAAAATACAGAGCTGTTTTCAAGGGAAAACAGCTCTTGATTTTCAGACGTTTTTTAATCAAACTCGCGATTTTCGCTGCGTTTTTGGAACTGTTTTTCTATAGAGTCTATGAAAAACGGCTCCAAAAACGGCCGAAGAAGTGACATGCACTTTTTCACTGCCGTTTTTTTACGTGGCCATTTTTCAAAATGGCCGCGTAAAAAAAACGGCCTGTCGGAACAGAACGCCGTTTTTCCCATTGAAATCAATGGGCAGATGTTTGGAGGCGTTCTGCTTCTGATTTTTTGGCCATTTACGGCCCGAAAAATGGTCAAAAAGTAGCCGTGTAAACATATCCTAAGCGCACACCTTATATACCCACCAAGCCAGCCCACACCACATCACTTCCTTCATGGGCTACGCACTGCCGACGTTGAAAGTAGAAAGTGGTCATAATGATGTGACTCGACCGTGTGTGTGTGTGTGTGTGTGTATATATATATATATATATATATATATATATATATATAGTACCGTGCAAAAGTTTTAGGTGGTTGTTAAGAAATGCTGCAAAAAAAGAATGCTTTCAAAAATATAAGTGTTCATTTTTTTTTTGATCAATTAACAAAATAAAATGTGAATGAAGAGAAGAGAAACCTAAATCAAATCAATATTTGGTGTGACCACCCTTTGCCTTCAAAACAGCATGAATTCTTCTAGGTACACTTGCACAAAGTCATGGATTTTATAGTAATTTAGTCAGGTGCATGATTAATCAATTATACCAAACAGATGATAATGATCATCATTTTCATATGTCGGTTGGAACATAGTCATTAACTGTAACAGAAACAGCTGTGTAGGAGACTTAAAACTGGATGAGGAACAGCCAAACTCTGCTATAAAGGTGAGGTTGTGGAAGACAGCTTCATGTCAAAGGTCCGCCATGGCAAGACAC
Source organism: Rhinoderma darwinii (assembly GCF_050947455.1). NCBI lineage: Eukaryota > Metazoa > Chordata > Amphibia > Anura > Rhinodermatidae > Rhinoderma > Rhinoderma darwinii. Next base: position 54,938,879 of record NC_134695.1, read on the forward strand.
AAGGTAGTTATACTGCATCAGCAAGGTCTCTCCCAGGCAAAGATTTCAAAGCAGACTGGGTTTTGAGATGTGCTGTGCAAGCTCTTTTGAAGAAGCACAAAGAAACAGGCAACGTGGAGGACCGTAGACGCAGTGGTCGGCTAAGAAAACTTAATGCAGCAGATCAATGACATATCATGCTTCCCTTTGATATCGGAAGATGTCCAGCAGTGTCATCAGCTCAGAACTGGCAGAAATCAGTGGGACCCAGGAACATCCATCTACTGTTTGGAGAAGTCTGTCAGACGAGTTCTTCATGGAAGAACTGCGGTCAAAAATACATACCTTCGACGTAGAAACATGGCCAAGCAACTCAACTATGCACGAAAACATAGGAACGGGGTGCAGAATAATGGCAGTAGTTGCTCTGGACTGATGAGTCAAAATGTGAAATATTTGGCTGTAACAGAAGGCAGTTTGTTCGCCGAAGGGCTGGAAAGTGGTACAATAATGAGTGTCTGCAGGCAGTGGTGAAGAATGGTGGAGGTACCTTGCAAGTTTGGGGCTGCATTTCAGCAAATGGAGTTGAGGATTAATGGTGTCCTCAATGCTGAGAAATACAGGCAGATAATTATCCATCGTGCAAAACCGTCAGGGAGGCATCTGATTGGTCCCAAATTTATTCTGCAGCAGGACAACAACCCCAAACATACAGCCAATGTGATTAAAAACTATCTTCAGCGTAAAAAAGAACAAAGGGCCCTGGAAATGATGATATGGCGCCCACAGAGCCCCGATCTCAACATCACCGAGTCTGTCTGGGTTTACAGGAAGAGGCAGCGGATTTTAAGAAGTCTACATCCACAGAAGATCTGTGCTTAGTACTCCAAGATGTTTGGAACAACCTCCCTGCAGATATCCTTCAAAAACTGTGTGCAAGTGTAACTAGAACAATTGATGCTGTTTTGAGGGCAAAGGGTGGTCACACCAAATATTGATTCAATTTAGATTTCTCTTCATTCGCTTTGCATTTTGTTAATTGATAAAAAGACTAACTGTTCTATTTTTGAAAGCACTCTTTTTTGCAGCATTTTTTCACAATTGCCTAAAACTTTTGCACAGTACTGTGTGTGTGTGTGTATATATATATATATATATATATATATATATATATATATATATATAGAAGCTGCAGCAGCATGCAGGAGATTTATACAGCAGTAATGAGCAGTCCAGCACTGGGGTGAGATATAACACCAGGAAGCTGAAGCAGCGTCTATATCCCTATCCCTGCCTCTATCTCGCCCTGCTCCCTTTCCCTCTTCATAGACTTCTGTGGGCAGCTGTAACCTGATACCTCAGTGAGCTGATAGTCTGTCTTGTCTTGAGACAATGGATTTAGCAGTAAATTCAGAGTGAATGAATAGTTGTGGCGGGAGGAATGGAGCCTGATAAGTGGAGAAAGGCAATTTTCTCTAATAAGATATAATACAAAATTTCTTATATTCGATTTATGTAAAGTTTTTTGAAAAAGTTAGTGACCATTTAACCATCAGATTTTTCTTCTGAATACATGGAGGGTGCGCATATGGCTTGGTGGAACGCAAGCCCTGGTAATCTACAGGAGAAAGTGAAATGAAATCCAGCACTTCCTTGAATAAAATTCTATTCTTTATTGTTTCATGTTAAAGATATCTTGGCACTCCGAACATACTTATGCGTTTCAAGCCACACTGGCTCTCAGTCATAAAATGAATAGAACTAAGAGCCAGTGTGGCTCGAAACCCGTAAGCGTTGTTTGGAGTGCCAACATATTTTTCAGATGAAACAATAAAGTATAGAATTTTATTTCAGGATGTGCTGGATTTTGTCACACTTTTTCCTGAGCATTTAGACAGCTTTACTTGAATACTGAATCAAATCACTTACACCTTTATATCCCGGAGCTTAGTGTCTCCCCCTTCTAAATTATGCTGCTTAGATAGGGGAGCACAGGACACCTGACAAAGTTTTTTTTAATGACTGTAGTATGCAAATTCTCCAGTTCCCATCAATAGGTGACTACACTCAAAAAGTTAATGTCCTGACCCATTATAGAGCCTTGAAACATGACTCCGGTTAATAGCCAAACCAAAACACCACATCTGTAGACAACACTGTTTTAGAGTTGTTGCTCCTCATCAGTGCAGAGTAGGGTTCTGGTTGGCTGAATGAGATACCTTTGATGAAACTCTTGGAAGGTACTGCTTTTCCTTGGGAAGGTTCAGCTGTTAACCCCTTAAGGACGCAGCCTTGTTTTGGCCTTAAGGCTCAGAGCCCATTTTTCAAATCTGACATATTTCACTTTATGTGGTAATAACGTCGGAATGCTTAAACCTACCCAAGCGATTCTGAGATTGTTTTCTCGTGACACATTGGGCTTCATGTTCGTGGTAAAATTTGGTCGATATATTCAGTGTTTATTGGTGAAAAATTGCAAAATTTAGAGAAAATTTTGAAAAAATTGCATTTTTCAGAATTTAAATGCATCTGCTTGTAAAACAGACGGTTATACCACCCAAAATAGTCACTAGTTCACATTTCCCATATGTCTACTTTAGATTGGCAGTGTTTTTTGAACATTCTTTTATTTTTCTTGGACGTTACAACGCTTAGAACATAAACAGCAATTTCTCATATTTTTAAGAAAATTTCAAAAGCCTTTTTTTTAAGGTACCTGTTCAGTTCTGAAGTGGCTTTGAGGGGCCTATGTATTATAAACCCTGATAAAACACCCCATTTTAAAAACTAGACCCCTCAAAGTATTCAAAACAGCATTTAGAAAGTTTTTTAACCCTTCAGGCATTTCACAGGAATTAAAGCAAAGTGGAGGTGAAATTTGCAAATTTCATTTTTCTTGCTGAATTTCAATTTTATTCATTTTTTTTCCTGTAACACAGAAGGTTTTACCAGAGAAACACTACTAAATATGTATTGTCCAGATTCTGCAGTTTTTATAAATGTCCCACATGTGGCCCTACTGCGCTCGTGGACTAAAACACAAGCCCTAGAAGCAAAGAAGCACCTAGTGCATTTTGAGTTCTCTTTTTTATTAGAATATATTTTAGGCAGCATGCCAGGTTTGAAGAGGTGTTGAGGTGTCAAAACAGTAGGAATCCCCCAATAGTGACCCCATTTTGGAAACTACACCCCTCAAGGAATTCATTTAGGGTTGTTGTTACCATTTTGACCGCACAGTTTTTTCACAGCACGTATTTGAATTGGGCACTGAAATGAAAAAAATGTCATTTTCTCCAATAAAATGTCATTTGTGATCAAAATTTCTTATTTTCACAGGGAACAAAATACCCCATTTTGTTGCCCAATTTGTCCTTAGTGTGGCAATACCCCATTTGTGGTGATAAACTGCCGTTTGGGCCCATGGGAGGGCTCAGAAGGAAAGGAGCGCTATATGTTTGTTGGAGTCCAGATTTTGTTGGATTGGTTTTCGGGTGCCATGTCGCATTTGCAGAGCCTCAGAGGTATCAAAGCAATGGAAACCCACCAAAAGTGACCCCATTTTGGAAACTACACCCCTCAAGGAATTCATTTATGGTTGTTGTTAGCATTTTGACCACACAGTTTTTTCACAGCACCTATTTCAATTGGGCTGTGACATTAAAAAAATGACATTTTTTCCAATAAGATGTAATTTTTTACCAAAATTTCTTATTTTCACAGGGAACAAAATACTCAATTTTGTTGCCCAATTTCTCCTGAGTGCATCAATACCCCATTTGTGGCAATAAACTGCCGTTTGGGCCCATGGGAGGCCTCAGAAGGGAAGGAGCGCTGTGTGTTCTTTGGAGTACAGATTTTGCTGGTTTGGTTTTCGGGTGCCATGTCGCATTTGCAGAGCCCCAGAGGTATCAAAGCAATGGAAACCCACCAGAAGTGACCCCATTTTGGAAACTACACCCCTCAAGGAATTCATTTATGGGTAATGTGACAATTTAGACTCCATAGTTTCTTCACAGAACTTATTTGAATTGGGCTGGGAATTAAAAAAAATATATATTTTTTCCAATAATATGTCATTTTAGCTCAAAAATTCTTATTTTCACAAGAAATAAAATACTCCATTTTGTTGCCCAATTTGTCCTGAGTGCGGCAATACCCCATTTGTGGTGATAAACTGCCGTTTGGGCCCATGGGAGGGCTCAGAAGGAAAGGGGCGCTATGTGTTTGTTGGAGTACAGATTTTGCTGGTTTGGTTTTCGGGTGCCATGTCGCATTTGCAGAGCCACAGAGGTATCAAAGCAATAGAAACCAACCACAAATGACCCCATTTTGGAAACTACACCCCTCAAGTAATTCATTTATGGGTGTTGTGACCATTTTGACCCCATAGTTTTTTCACAGAACTTATTTGAATTGGGCTGGGAATGAAAACAAAATTATTTTTTTCAAATAATATGTAGTTTTGGCTGAAAATTTCTTATTTTCACAAGAAACAAAATACCCCATTCTGTTGCGCAATTTGTTCTGAGTGCCGCAATACCCCATTTGTTGTGATAAACTGCCGTTTGGGCCCATGGGAGGGCTCAGAAGGAAAGGACCACCATTTGGCCTACTGGGGATTTTCTAGTGCGAAGTCATGTATGCAGAAGCCCCTGAGGTACCAGTACAGTTGAAACCCGCAAGAAGTGACCCCGTTTTAAAAACGACACCCTTAAGGCATTCATCTAGAGGTGTAGTGAGCATTTTGACCGGAGACCTACACCCCATAAACTGTAATGTGGGTTCTCCCGGGTACGGCAATACCCTACATGTGGCTGTTATCAGCTGCCTGGGCACACAGCAGGGCTCAGAGGGGAAAGACGAGGGGGGATAAGATGTGCGGAGTGCATCAGGGTATGTAAAATTGGGGTAAATTATAAACCAAGGGATGGATGATAAATTTTAAAACACTCTTTCATACAGAGCTCTGGTTATTCGGGACATGCGTCATATTGATATATTGTGTCATCCGTTATCGCCCTCTTATAGCAGACTTTGCACCTCTTTTGACTTTTTCCCTTCTTGCCAGTTTGGGGAACTTCTGGAAAGTGTTGCCCTGGTACGATGCGTGTGGCCTCGCTTCCAGAAGTACTGGGTGCCCCCCCTTCTTGATCCCTAAAGATTAGGTTCTTGATAATCACCTCTTGAAATTCCAGGAAAGTTCCCGTCTGGCCTGCACATCGACGTAGCACGTACGCATTGTACAATGCCATCTGTATGATGTGCCCGGCCAGCTTCTTATACCACACCGCATGGCGCTGTAGGGCTTCAGGGCTTTATCTTACAAGTCCATCCCTCCCATGTACCTATTGTAGCCCAGGATGCAGTCTGGTTTGGGGGTGGCCTTTCCTTCATATATCCTAAAACTGTAGGTATACCCTGATGCACTCTCGCAGCTTATACATCTTCACGCCATACCTTGCCCTCTTACCCGGCAGGTACTCGCGGAATTGAACCCTCCCTTTAAAATGTACCAGGGACTCCTCAATAGAAATACACTTCTCGGGGGTGTATGCTTGGGAAAACCGGGCACTGGAACGGTCTAATAGGGGTCTCCGTTTATACAAACGGTCAAAACTGGGGTCATCTCGGGGTGGGCACGGCTCATTATCAGTATAATGTAAGAAGCGAAGTATTGCCTCATTTATTTATTGTTTTAGGTTCCAGTTCAGTTCTGAAGTTGCTTTGAGGGGCCCATATATTAGAAACCCCTATGAAATACCCCATTTTAGAAACTAGACCCCTCAAAGTATTCACAACAGCATTTAGAAATTTTATGAACCCTTTAGGTGTTTCACAAAAATTTAGAGCAAAGTAGAGGTGAAGTTTACATTTTTTTTTTTGTCAGAAAATCCTTTTTATACCATTTTTTTTATAACACAAAAGGATTTATCAGAGAAACGCAACTCAATATTTATTGCCCAGATTCTGCAGTTTAGAGAAATATCCCACGTGTGGCCCTCGGGCGGTAATGGACGGAAGCGCCGGCCTCCGAAGCAAAGGAGCACCTAGTGGATTTTGAGGCCTCTTTTTTATTAGGCACCATGTCCGGTTTGAAGAGGTCTTGTGGTGCCAAAACATTGGAAACCCCCCAAAAGTGACCCCAATTTGGAAACTAGACCCCTTGAGGAATGCATTGTAGTTTTCTTGGGGTGCATGCGGCTTTTTGATCAGTTTTTATTCTATTTTTAGGTGGCGTGGTGACTAAAAAACAGCAATTCTACTATTGTTTTTTTATTCTATTTTTTTTACAGCGTTCACCGTGCGCTATAAATGACACATTCACTTTATTCTGCGCGGCGATACGATTACGGCGATACCAGATGTTTATAGATTTTTTTTATGTCTTATGGCGTTTGCACAATAAAATACGTTTTGTAAACAATCATTCACTTTTTGTGTTACCTTATTCTAAGAGCCAGAACGTTTTTATTTTTCAATCAATAAAGCCGTGCAAGGACTTTTTTTTTGCGTAACGAACTGTAGTTTCCATCAGTACCATTTTTAGGTACATGCGACTTTTTGATCTCTTTTTATTCCATTTTTTGGGAGGTGAAGTGACCAAAGAATTGTGATTGTGGTTCGGTTTATTATTATTTTATTTTACGGCGTTCACCGCGCGGGATAAATAATGAAATAATTTTGTAGTTCAGGTCGTTACGGACGCGGCGATACCAATTATGTATAGTTTATTTGTTTGTTTATATATTTTTATTAATAATAAATGACTGATAAGGGAAATAGGGGGATTTTTACTTTTATTACTTTTAAATCTTTTATTTTCTTATTTTTACACATCTTTTTTTAACTTTTTTTTTACTGTATTACTTTGTCCCACTAGGGGACATGAGGGCAGGAGGCCCTGATCGCTATTCTAATACACTGCACTACATGCGTAGTGCAGTGTATTAGAACTGTCAGCTACTCACTGACAGCAAGCATAGTGGGTCCTGACGATGTCAGGACCCACTAGGCTTCCGTCTATGGCATAGCCGGACGCCATTGTTTGGTGTCCGGTTGCCATAGTCACCATCGCCGGCCGCTATCGCGTAGCAGGCCGGCGATGGCAGCTTAACCCCTAAAAAGCCGCGATCTCTATAGAACGCGGCTTTTAAGGGGTTAATCAGCGGGGACACAGCGATCGGTCCCCGCTGCAGGAGCTGTGACAGCTGCTGAACAAGACAGCAGCGGCACAGCTCCTGTATGTGTCGGGAGGACGGCCGAAACGGCCGTTACTCCCGTGACGTACTATTACGGCATGGAGCGCGAACGATACAGCTGCCATGACGTAATAGTACGTCAAGGAGCGGGAAGGGGTTAAGGAATCCCTGTGTAAAAAAAATAAATATGCAAAATAGATTTACTCCAGAAGGAGCCACCTATAAGTGACTACCCTGCAAGTCAATGTCCGAGCATTTATAGAACCTTGAAACATGACCAAACTAGAGACATCCATATGTAGACAGCACTGTCTGGTTTGACTATTAACACGAGTCATGTTTCAAGGCTCTATAAAGGATCGGATATTGACTAATAGATTAGTCACTAGAGAGACCGTTTTCTTCCTTCTGGAGAAGAGCTCTTTTTACGTACTTTGTTTCCTGGGAGCATTGCCATAGTGCTGATGAAGAGATTATTAATGCACTATCTAAGGAGTGCAGTGATATAAAGGGGGAGTCCTAATAGCTGCAAAGTTATACACCCCCCCCATGCTGATTGCCTGTCTATACTATCTTTGAGTGCTGTGTGCAGAGTCCAGTGTATTACAATAAGATGCTGCTCCTCACTGTCTCCTGTGTAAAAAACTGATAGAGAAATCTATTACTAGCAGGAGACAGGGAAGAGCAGTGAGAAGCTGCATCACATAGGATACACTGAGACTGCAGTTAGGGGACAGAAGTTCTATGTCCCTGTTCTATCATTTGCTACACTTATATAAGACTCAGAGCGGTGCAAGTGCAGTGTGATTCTGTAAAGTTAGAGGCATAATGGGAAATGTAGGCTGTATTAGTGCAGATAACCCAGAAATGACACATCAACGTAAACAGGTATACACAAGGCATACACAGCCTATATATTATTCTTTAATCATAGCCTATGCTGCACTATATAGGCAAAAAAATTGCTGGAGTACTTCTTTAAGACTTTAACTCGGCAAGGAGAATGAATGTAGTAATCATTCAAAATCTGTGATATGTGGTTGCTCAATTTTCCTTTGTCTAATCCCTTTGTTAAAACATCAGAAGATCTTCAGTAAGGGCCTGTTTACATCTGCGTTGGAGGCTCCTTTAGGGGCCTCCGTCACAGATCCGGCAGAGATTACTGGAAACAATAGTGCAGCATGCTTAGTGTGCATCTGCATCTTTTTTTCTTTGAATATATCCTGTAGATATGCTATAAATGTCTTTTTTTTCGATTTTTGGGATCAGCTGTGACCAAAAAAGTTGCAAATCGCAACCTACAATCAATTTGCAGTAAAATTTTTGTATTTTCTCATCACTCACCAAATTTGGAACGTAATGAGAAAAGTGGGTGCGATCTCCAAGAAGACATTGTTGTAGTCAAGTTTACTTAGCAAGAAGCCTGAAAATGTTGCCACAAATCTTCAATTGCAGATGTCACAAATCACGCCAACCATCTTCTATGTCAGTCTTAGTAATTGTGGGTCAACATGTCTGTCATATATTGTCTCAATGTATTAGTGTTCTGCACATTAGGTGGTGTAACTTGAAGTAACTGGTCCCCAATGCAAAATCTGTGACTGGGTCCCCACCGGCCATGTGTAATTTCATGAGCTATGCGCCTATGCTCTTAATGAAACATCATACACTTTAAATATTATGTTGACCATATACATAAAATATACATAACATAATAGTCAGATGATAATAAAATGCACGTCAGAGAAATCAATGATGGGGCACTTTGGATTTTACCATGCCAGATCTTTTAATTTGCGGGAAATAAGTAGCACTAGATGTGTCCATTGGTCATTTATCCCATTTTTTTACTGACTGAATAGACCTCCATCTTTCAGAATTATATTATCTCCAAATGCTTGTTATTGGTCAGGTTGATGAAAACTAATGGCATGTCTACAGCAACCTACAGAAACAGGGAGTAGCTACGTTCAAATTGAAAATTTCTGCCCCGGGTTATGCTGCGAATCCGCAGCATATGTCATTAAATCCACTAATGATAATGAGATGACTCTGCTGACCATGCCCAAGTCTACAAAGCAAAGCTTAAAAGTAAACTGTAGAAAACAGGAAATGTCAGTCTATAGTGCGTGTTCCAGTGTCAAATCTGCAATATTTCATAATATGTTTTTTATATGGATAGAAAAACTAACAATAATATGTTTATAATAAAAAACTGATGACATTTTTTTTCGTCTGATAATACATTCCCTTTAAAGTGACAGTAAAAATAATTAATTTAGAAATGTATTAAAGACGTTTTCTGCTGACGACAATCTCTTGTTAGAGAGAGTTAATAAGAGTGTCAATAAGCTGATCACAGGGTGCAATGCTGGACCCCAGCAATAAGCTGTAATTTGCGGGAGAAACCGACAGCAAATATACAATCATCCTACAGCTGCTCCGCATGGGTAATGAAGCATTAAAATCAATGGGCTGTCTGTGTAAAGCATGGACGTGCAGAGCAAGGGACACTGTAGCTGCTCTCCGCTCTGGCTAATAGATGAGGGTCCTGAACAGGAGACCCCTCTACTAAGAATTGTCCAATTGAGTGATTGAAACTGGGTTTTCTAAGCCAGACAACCCCTTTAAAGGGAAGGTGTCATGAAAAAAAAGTTTTTTATATGTTTTTGCTTTTAGTATGTTATTAAAATAAATTTTATTTATTTGTGTTTTTGTGTTGTACTTTTTTCTTACTTTTGCTTCTCTATGGGGGCTGCCATTTTTTTTCATCTCTGTATGTGTCGATTAACGACACATACAGAGATGGAATACGGCACAAACATCCCCATAGTGAATGCGAACGGGAGCCGTTCCTTTCACTATAGCGTACGCCGTCTGTGTGGGAACGGCGCATGCACCGTTCCCACACAGTCCAAAAGGAAGGTCTTCGTCCAAGCGACATCCGGCGGCATTTTCATGTGGACCGGAAGCCACGGCCGGACAGTAT